>NW_003314346.1:293134-309949 GCF_000143415.4 Selaginella moellendorffii
CCCTCAAACACCGACGACACCGCGAAGGGATTTAGGATTTCTTTCCTTAGTGCCCTTTCGGTCTAAGTGCACATGTGATGATCAGTTTCTCAACTAGCTTATGCAGAGACTAATAAAATATCCAATAAATACCGACCTTCTACCATCATTGTAGTAAGGAAAGAATATCCAAAAGGACTAACCAACAGGTAACTTCAATACAAAACTAAACTATCTAAACTATTTATATGCGTAACTAGGCTAGTGTTGCAAATGTGAATTCAGCCATTCCATATTCCTTAGTTCTTCTCCAGTGTCGTGGAACAAAATGGTAGTCAAACTCTGGACGGTGAGAGCTAGAAGGAGTGATGTTGGGCCCATCAAATGTCTGTCGACACTTCAAACGGGCTGTCCTCATATCCCCAAGTGGTTCATAACTTGATTCCATAAGAGTTCTAGTAACAACTTCCCCCACCATCTTAGATATTGACCTTGCTGCTGGTGTTGTCCTTCTACTAATCTACTTTTGAAGCTTGTCTAAATTTGGACCTGTACCAGCAAACCTTGCTTCCTGTGCAGCCAAAGCTTTTGATGACTACTCAAGAGATCTAGTGAAGTCAGAGAGTGTAACTTCATAAAGGGACACTTTTCCTTTCCTTGCTTCGGAAGCTCTTCAACTCCAATGTTTGCTCTTAGAGAGATTAATTGTTGGTGTAAGTGCAATGTCATCAAGTGGTTGATCTTAGGAAAAATGCAACATTTGAATGTGACAAAAAAAGAAAATAAGAGAAAACTTACATGGAGAATATAATGGCCCCATTGAAACATTTGAACTTCCCACCATGCAAGCCAACATTCCATTTGTGGAAGGTGTTCAATTGACATTTTGTCTCCTTCACAATACTATATGCACATCTCATTTGCTTTTGCCTCGTGCTCCTTTTTAGTTAGTGCATCCATCCATTCCCAACAAAGTTGCTTGAACTCGTGATGGAAGTTATACTTGATACATTGGCAATGTTCATTGACACTCTTTGCCCAATGAAACTCACAACTCTTCTCTCTACCTTGTAATGGCTGACTTTTATCACCTCCAAATACTTGTCATACAGCCAACCAGTTAGCACTAACAGCATCTGCCGTGAAACCACGGAAGTTGGGTTTCTTCCCGATTTGTTGTTCAACAACCTCGGACATACACATCCAAAAGATGGTTTGTGCTTGGAAATCTTGAACCTTAAATTCGACTATAGCTATAGTCAAGTTGCATTGCAACTTATAGAAGGAATGGTTATAATGTAAATCGGTATGGATCCTTAAAAAATGAATAACCACTTACTTGTTATCATAAACATAAGCTCCCATTGTTAACCAGCCTGAAACTCGTTCCATATGGTCAAAATGGATCCAAGAATTAGCCAAGTCCCCATCTCCCTCCATATTCATTTGTTGTATAAAGTTCACACTAGAAGCAGGATCAAGGGTGGACATTTTAAAGATGAAAGGGCATTGACTGTTCGAAGTCACTTGGCCAACGAACAAACTCCCATGAATAAATTCATAGAGACATTTTCTTTTTAACTCTAAAATTGCATTCAATCCAGATTGAAGCTTTCCATCTCGCCCTTCTCGCATCCAGTTTTTTATTTTGCAAAAAAAAATAGTGTTTCTAGTGATAAAGTAGAGTTAAGTATTAACTTATACCTGTTTAAATTTGTCATAGGTTTTATATTTTGAAGTAGGTCCTTCAAGCTATTCTCCATGAACTCTTTTTTGCCATCAGCTTGTAACAACGTGTCCACCACATAATCCTTTAGTATAGACTGTTGAACACACTTTGGAGTTGCGGCACTTTTCTTCCCAGCCTCTGTAGTAACAATAGCCTTCAAATTGCAAAAAGAATCACGGCAGATTCCTTCCTCTATTTCATGTTGGTGGTATCCAACATGCACTGCTGCTCTGCGTAAACATCCATCCTGTGAAAGAAAATAATACATTTTTGCATCGCAACATGCTTGACAAAAAGGTGTTGCCCCACATTTGCAACATCTAAACCCTGTAGCAACCTCATCACGCCTAGGGGGATTGATTGCTAAGCCTTCAAAAAAACACATATTCTTGCCATGATCAAAAATGCATTTCTCAGCGACACATTGAAGCTATCCACCACAATGGACTATAGACACAGATCCGTCAAAATGGGAGAAGTGGGTTGTCTTTACTCTACACCAATTATGTGGATCAAGACGCGTCTCCATGCCCCTCTTCCTGCTTGACAAACTGGCCAATGGAAATTGGAAGAATATATTCCCATTATAGGAAGACGGAAGCTCCTCACCTCTCATGTACTGGAACTCCTTCAATTCCAACCGTAATGATCAAGATTGCCGAAATGCCTTATCCACTGCTTCAAAAATTGGTCCAGAAAGAATGGACTTACTTGTATGGGAAGCTATGTCAAGAAGTTCATATTCTTCATTTTCGTCACTAGAGAGAATAACAACTTCATCCTTCACTCCTTGCACAGTTGTCTGTGAAACTGATGCACTCTCCTCTGCTTGTTTTGGAGATCCTATAACTAGAATCTCCTGACTTGTACATCTATCAAGATCCCACTGAATCCCATTCTCTCCTACACCACTGTTGAGAAGAATGGGTTTTTCTATTTGATTACCTTTATCCCAACATACATTCTCCAAACTAACTAATCCTAGCTTCAACTTGAATCTTCTATAGAGGAAGCTCTCTTTTATAACATTCTTAGAGAAAACAATTGGATGCTCTTGATCAAACTTCAAGTAGAATTCTCTCATATTTTCTCTTTGCTCGAACATTTAGAAAAGAATTTGGGGAGAAACTGACAAGAAAGAACAAAGATATTCTTCTGTATTGTGAGCATTGATTAGCTATGTCCTTGCAAAGGACAAGTTAATTATTTTAACAAAATATACAATCGTTTAGAATCTAGAGAGATATCAGAATCTTAAAGAGCCACCTATATTAATTGTAAAATTGATTGTGAGAAGAATAATACTGTTGAAATGAATAGGGTTATGAGCGAGAGGCACTGATTAATCACGAGAGTTGTAACATTAATTGCTTGTTCTCCCTCTCATCTTCATGCTCTTTTCCTTTCAAAAGAGTTTCATTCTTTTGTGATAAGTAAGAGAGACTCAAGCTCGAAAAGGTTGGTTCGTACATGGTTTTTTCTAAAGCATCTAAAGCATTGAATGATTGTCTCTTTGGAAAGAACACATGAAATCTATGTTCATAGTGGATTTGTCCTATAAATATATCCAAGTATTGCTAAAAAATTGATCGTGACTGTTGATCATAACCGTTGATCGTGACCATTGATCATGACCATTAATTTTTAGGGTTTTACTGCTAGGGTTTGAACAAGGAAGGGCGAGAGAAAAACACTTGAATGCTTCAAGATGCTTCTCAATCAAGATGCTAGATGCTTTTCAAGACACTAAAAAGACACTCCTCAATCAAGGTATGCCTCTCTCTGCTGCTTTTCCATCTCCCCATCTTTTGCTCCTAGCTTGCAAGTAACTTGTACCTCATGGCTACTTTGCGCTGGAATGATCGGTTCGGCAGAAAACCGATCTTCCCAGCACATCAGATTCTGGGTCTTTTTTTTTCTTGAAATTCCATTGGCGCTGAGAAGATCAGTTCGGTGACAAACTGATCTTCCCAGCACATCAGGTTTTGGGTTTTTTTTTGTTTCTTGTCATTCCATTGGCGCTGGGAACTTCTTCTTTTCTTCTTTTTTTTTCCCTTGGTGCTAGGAAGATCGGTTCAGCGACAAACTAATCTTCCCAGCGCCAAAGGAACTTCTTCTTTTCTTCTTTTTTTTTCTCTTGGTGCTGGGAAGATCAGTTTGGTGACGAACCGATCTTCCTAGTGCCAAGGGAAAAAAAAAGAAGAAAAGAAGAAGTTCCCTTGGCACTAGGAAGATCAGTTTGGCGACAAATCAATCTTCCCAGCGCCAAAGGAACTTCTTCTTTTCTTCTTTTTTATGTTCCCTTGGCGCTGGGAAGATCAGTTCGTCGCCGAACCGATCTTCCCAGTGCCAAGAAAACTGCTTCTTTTCTTCTTTTTTTTTGTTCCCTTGGTGCTGCAAAGATCAGTTTGGTGACGAACCGATCTTCCCAGCACAGAAGAAGCGTCCCGGTCAACCTCAATGGACCCATTCTCCAGGAAATCAACTAGATCGTTATGCTAGATTCACTAGGGACACCTCACAAGTTCAAAGTGCTGCTTCGGAGGAAGACCATGGTGGGAGCAATGGTGTCCAGATCCAAGTAATGGTTGATCCTAATCCAGTGTTAGCATGCAGGAGCTAGATGGTTCTAGAGAGCGTGGAAATGTAGAAGCTAGCTATAGCACAAGAGAAGCTGGTGGTAGTAGTGCCATAGGTGGTGGTGCGGAACTTGGTGGTAGAAATGAAGCACCTAGTGCTATAGGTAGTGGGGCAGATCTTGGTGGTGGAAATGGCGGACATGCTACTGCTCTTGAAGGTCACAGAAATGAGGTGGTAATTATGCTAGAGGCTGACACGATCTTGAATGAGCGAGTACGCGAGACTATTGTCCAGGCTCAAGAACGAACTATCAGTAGGGTGTTAGGTGAAATGGCTTGGAAAGGATCCTAACATCTTGAGATTCCACTTTGCCGTCTTAAGCAAAGTCACTGGGTGCACTCAGCCTAGGACCTCAACATGGCTATTTATACCTCTTTCACAGAGGTTGAATTCGGGCACACTGCTGGATCATTTATTGTGTCGTCATCATTTTTCGGAACAAATCGCATAGATATGGTTACTCACAAGATTGAGCAGACTTGGGATCAAATATGGCAAAGAAAATCTCAAGAGTTTGATACTTTGATGGCATGCCACAAGGAGACACAAGCCTTTGTAGGCCAGATGTTCTTCATTATTGATGGAAACCCCCGGTGGCTTGCGTTTTGGAGGTGTATCCCGGAGAAATTCCAAGATGATGATGAGTGACATATTTGTGTTCCAGTGACCCTTGTGGAGCCCCAGGATCCAAAACCAGCTACGAGGCTTCACTTGGCAGTGTTTCACGAACACGGCCATGGGTCGTGTTCCCACGGCCGTGTTCGTGAACAGTGGTCCGTGTTACTAGCACGGACCGTGATCCCGGAGACCACGGCCGGGATCACGGTCCGTGTTAGTAACATGGACCACTGTTCAGAATATTCTCGCGCGGAATATTCTGGTTTTAGGGCTCATGGCATCACACGACAATCCAGCCAGGGCGCACCATTTCAGGGCACAGCAGCAGCAATCCAAGGCAAACAAGCATGGCGCAGCAATCCAGCATACTGCGAAAGCATCCTTCTTCGCGATGGTGGGATGAGGTAAGTGTTCTTGAGAGCAGGGGGCATGGCCACAAATTATGGTCATGCAAATACTGCCCAATGGTGAACAAACTGAGTGGTGTTGATCGTGTGCGAGCTCATCTGTTAGGAGAAGGCCCAGGCAGCAAGGATATTGTGAGTTGTCCTCTCATCCCAGGTAACAAGAAAGCGGATCTGCTCAATATGCAAAAGGTTATTGATTCCGAGAAAGGGGCAAGGGGGAAGAAACGGCCGAATGAATCTGGTGGTGCTTCTATGAGAATAAGAATAGAATATTCGTGAGCCATCGTGGGCCGTGATCGTGTTCCGTGTTCGGGTTCCTGAAATCTGAGGCTCGTATTCGTGTTCTGTGTTCGTGTTTGTAACTATGTAATCAATTTGCTTTCCATGCACATACCTTGGTCCATGATATTAAGCACCTTCGATATGTTGGCATGCTTTCTCTCGACGAAATCCAGATGCTGTATAGTCGTGAAGTTATGGAAGCGGTTCAAGCAAAGCTTGTAGCACGTAAAGGCCAAGAGTTTCTTACTTGGTATCAAGTGCCTATGGATTTTTTGTTGCAGTCTGGGCAAAAGTATCCTTTTCTTTCATGAACTTGTGTTTTCTACTCATAAGTTTTTCTTTTACCCAATTGTCAAGGCGGAGCAAAACTTGCATTTGAAGATTACGCAAGTGACGGATGAGGTGCAAAAGAACCTTGAACTGTGACAAATTGAGCAGCACATTTTGAACTCGAAGAAATCAAAGGTGAAGAAGCTACTTGCGATTGCAGACATGCGCCACGATAAAGATTGGTTGGATTGCATTGCAGAGATATACTCTCATAGCAGTAAGTTAGTCCCTTTTATCTTTCTCATTCCACTTTGAAATCCTTGTCCTTGCAATAGCACAAGCTCATATACAATAAGAGCCCACAGTTAGAGAGCATAATACTATACGAACTCCTCCTTTTGTGGATGTGGATGCCAAGGAAGACTAAGTTTAGTTTTCTTTTTAGTCAAATTTTTTAGTGGTAATATAGAGTTTCTTCTTTGACTTATGATATTTATTTTCTTATTAGATTTATATTATTTAGCTTTTTCTTGAACTGAAAATATGTCTTAAGTTTTGAATAGAATTGTTGGTTTGTCCCAAACCAATCATTTAAACATCAACTTTTGTATTTGGTGGATTATATTGACTTTCATTGACTTTCATTGACTTGAGCTTAGCTCAAAAACTACCCGGCCACGTTGTATAAGGTCCACACCAAAAGCAAGACTAAGGGTGGGCATCTTAAAGATGAAAAGGCGTTGACTATTCGAAATCACTTAGCCAACGAATAAGCTCCCATGAATAAACTCATAAGGACATTTTCTTTTTAATTCCAAAATTACATCCAATCCAGATTAAAGCTTTCTATCTCGCCCTTCTTGCATCCAATTCTTTATTCTACCAAAAAAAAAGAGTGTTTCTAGTGACAAAGTAGAGTTAAGTATTAACTTATACTTGTTTAAATTTGTCACAGGTTTTATATTTCAAAGCAGACCCTTCAAGTTGTTCTTCATGAACTCTTTTTTGCTATCAACTTATAGCAACGTGTCCACCACATAGTCCTTTTGTACAAACTGTTGAACACACTTTGGAGTTGCAGCACTTTTCTTCCCAACCTCTATAGTAACAGCAGCCTTTAAATTGCAAAAAGAATCATGGCGGATTCCTTCCTCTATTATGTGTTGGTGTATCTCACAACATGTTTGACACACAAGTGTTGCCCCGCATTTGCAACTGTATCATCACGCCTAGGGGGATTGATCATTGAACCTTCAAAGAAACATATATTCTTGCCATGATCATAAATGCATTTCTTAGCAATACACTGAAGCTATCCACCACAATGGACTATGGACATATATCTGTCGAAATGGGAAAAGTGGGTCATCTTTTCTTTGCACCAATTATATGGATCAAGACATGTCTCCATGCCCCTCTTCATGCTTGACAAACTGGCTGGTGGAAATTTGAAGAATATATTCCCATTATAAGAAGATAGAAGTTCCTCACCTCTCATGTACTGGAATTCCTTCAATTCCAACCATAATAATCGAGATTGCCAAAATGCTTTATCCATTGTTTCAAAAACTGGTCTAGAAGGAATGCACCTACTTGTCTGGGTAGCTATGTTTGGAAGCTCATCTTCTTCACTTTCATCACTAGAGAGAATAACAACTTCATCCTTCAGTCCTTGCACAGTTGGTTATGAAATTGATACACTCTCTTTTACTCGCATCAGAGATTTTGTAACTAGAATCTCCTGACCTGTACATCTATCAAGATAGAAGCTCATCTTCTTCACTTTTGTCACTAGAGAGAATAACAACTTCATCCTTTAGTCCTTGCACAATTGGCTATAAAACTGACATGCTCTCCTTTGCTCGCTTTAAAGATTTTGTAACTAGAATCTCCTGACTTGTACATCTATCAAGATCCCACTGAATGCTATTCTTTCCCACACCATTGTCGAGAAGAATGGATTTTTCTATCTGATTACCTTTATCCCGACATACATTCTCCAAACTAATTGATCTTGGCTTCAACTTGATGTACACTTGAATCTTCTGTAGAGGAAGCTCTCTCCTATAACATTCTTAGAGAAAACAATTGGAGGCTCTTGATCGAACTTCAAGTAGAATTCTCTCATATCTTCTCTTTACTCGAGCACTTAGAAAAAATTTAGGGAGAAACTGACAACAAAGAACAAAGATATTGCTACAACAAAGAAGTAGCAACACATACAATCATCATCGATGATCATGTTTGTGGTGTAGTAGTAATCAAAGTGACTAATATGTGATGTTGGAGAGACTGTTCCAACACCTAAGAAGGTCGGCAAATCACTCCCCTTCTACAAAACATAGAGCTGGGTCAAGCTAAAGGTGGCTGTGCCATAGCTCATAAATATAAGTCACTAGAATCTGCTAAGGATGAAGAAGACTCAACTCGAGAAGGTGCCGTGTCATATCTAAGTTGCCTTTGGATGCCAGAAAGTTTACTCCAAGGGCTTTGAGATATGGTAAAATGGCGCTAATTTGCCACATGTTTAGTCTGTACCAACATTAAATACCCTAAACACTGCAAATGCCCAATCAAGGCAACTGGGTCAACAAGAGTAGTAAGACTATAGACTTCTCCAAAGCATAGAAAGAAGAGCCCTTGGCCAAAATAATTGGCTAGCTAATAACCATACTTTAGTGTAACTTCTTCAACATCCAAAACACACTTCAAAGCATATATAACCATTGACTCTTAGAGTTAGAGTAACTACAAACAAGTTGTGTTAACCAGTAACCAGTAACCCCCTGCTCTCACTCCTACTTCAATATTTACTCTAGCACCAACTTTTACTTTTGCATTTACTCCTGATCTTGCTCTTGCTTTTACGCCTTCTCCTACTCCATGAAGATTGCTTCTTTCCCAAGAAACTCTTACCAAAGTTTAGCCCAAAAAAGAAAAATGAGTACCTCAATCTCAATCCTTCACCATTTTGATTGCAAGAAGGCTTATTGGAAAGAGCTCAGTCCCATCTACCACACTACTCTAAGAATTTACAATGAAAATGCCTCAATATCCTGCGAGATCCAAGAAAACATAGCTCAAAACACTAATTTTGTGGAAAAACATTTGCATGTCACCAATCTAGATCAATACCAAGGTGTTGTTGATATTTTCAAAAAAGCTTAGGACCAAAAGCACCTCCAAAAATAAATGGCATCCAAAAAAAAGCTTGGATAAGCATAAATTCCTATTGCAAAGATGCTCTTATCTAGTTGGAGAAGAAAATCCTTTTGCATGCCATAAATTTTTTGAAATTCAACACTAAAAATCACCTTTACTTGTAGATCTAGGCTAGATCTACAAACCCACATGCATTGTCTTAAGAAATTGGGTCAAGAATCTAGGCAAGAAAGGAAAAACCCTAAAATATTCATTAAATTGAGCCAAGAAATATTGTATCTCCTCAAATACTACTCCATTTGCCACTAATCCCAATTGTGGCAGCAGCCACTAGATCCAAAAATCCTCCCTTCCTGATCATCCTCAAAACAAGACACCATGCATAATTTTCTAAAGAGAATTTAGAAAGCTAGAAACTTTTTCAAGTCTTAATTACTCCAAGTCACCCCTAAAATGACATTCAACTCCACCAATCCTTAACTGCTACCATCTTTGTCATGTATTAAGGTATGCAAAATTGCATAGAGAATGGTTTGGATTGAAACCAATCTAATAGTTACCAAAATCCCACTATTTTGAGCTTTAATTAACTGTGTCTTTGCAAAGGACAAGTTAAATATTTTAACAAAATATACAACTGTTTAAAATCTAAAGATATATGAGAATCTTAAAGAGCCACCCATATTAATTATATAATTGACTGTGAGAGAAATAATACTGTTGAAATGAATGGGGTTATGAGTGAGAGGACCAATTAATCACAAGAGTTATAGCATTGATAGCTTATTCTCCTCTCGCTCATGGCACCTCTTGCTCATGGTGCCTCTCACTCATAACCCTATTCATTTTAACAATATTATTCCTCTCACAATCAAATATACAATTAATATCTAAAGCATTAAATGATTGTCTCCTTGGAAAGAACATATGAAATCTATGTTTATAGTGAATTTGTCCAATAAATATATCCAAGCGCTATTAAAAAATTGATTTGTTGATCATGACCATTGATCGTGACCATTAATTTTTAGGGTTTTATTGCTAAGGTTTAAGCAGAGAAAAACGCTTGAATCTCACTTCAAGATGCTTCTCAATCAGGACACTAGATGCTCTTCACTGCAACATTGAAAATTAGGGAAAATGTCATTGGAGTTTACTAGACAAAGATAGTTATTGAGTCTTCCCCCACTTTATACTTGGTATTGTCCCTAAAAATCTTAAACACACAAATAGTTCAAATACTTAATGTTTAAAAAACGTTAGTATTAATATTATAATACTAACTTTCAAGGTTAGTAGTTTTGCCACCAACACAACTTCACCATCACTTGATTCACTTGGCTGCTGAGACAAGTGAAAAGGAGAACAAAAAAACAGTTTTTATTTGTAGTGTTTTCCAACTCAAACTTAAAAATTGATAACATATTTTTAGTATATGTTTTAAACAGCAATATAAATGAGGGAATATTCTTTAGTTGGCAAAGTCAACAGTAGAGTCCTGTTGACTTGGCTCCCTAAATACAGCAGCTTGGTGACAAGTATACATAACTGGAAAGTACAAAGACTAAAGACTGTCTGGCTAATCAAATATTAGTACCCAGCCCCTGAAATGGTGCATGAAAGTGGAGTGATATTTCATAACTTCTTGCTGTTTAGAGTTGCCTCATCTAGCTGCTTTTAATATGGTCTTTTATATCAACAAACACACCTGTGAAAGTTAATCGTGACCAAAAATACAAGCTGCCAAAGCGCATGACTCCAATCCTATGAACCCTAGAAAAAACTGGCGAAGAGGAAGAACAGATGCACCATGCAGCCTTTTTGTACGTACAAACTGAATTTGAATAATTGAATTCAGATCCTATTCAAATTCCAAATTTCAGTTTTAATACAGGCTTAATCAAAGTGTTTATGATATTAATTTATTTTTTCCTAAATCATTTAAACTAGAAAAATGTATCAAATATGACCTAGTTATGCCTTAAATGTACAGCGGATAAGCGGATAGAATCAGAAATTCATATTCAAAAGACCATAACGACCACGGACTACTGGTTTTGTTTCATGCTTAACGATTTTTCCCGTTGTTAGTGGTTTCACAAGATCAATTTCAAATTTCTCGGCCGTTCCGGGGGCGAATAATCAATCGTTTTCTGAATCAGTGTGCCATCCGATTACCTGGAAAAATGCATCACATCATGTGTGCAGTGCAACATAGAAGATCTTGACCTCTTCAAGATGCTCATCATCGCACCAATTAACCTCCCAATTTGTTGAGGCAGAAGGGGGGTACAGTGCCATTCTTCACTTCATCTTGGATGGAGCGCTGTGTACCTAGAGTCGATCCCCTGCCGCACTGTCTCCTGCACGGTCTGGAAATTCGGAGAATCTGCATCAGACGGTGTTGCGGCTAGGGGTTAGGCCAAAAATTAACAATTAGGGTTCTAGGGTTTCATGGCTCCGAAGCGCGAGTCTGAGAGCATTCATGAGTTTCTCAGTTCAAGGTATCCTTCCCACCGCAAACTGGAAGATGGTGTCAAGAGCCTGGCGAGTGCGGGGTTCCATAAGCTGGATGACCTAGCCAATGTCAACTTCAGGTCTCTCCGTTCCCACCTTTCGGCTCTCTTTTGCATTGCGCTTCGCGACTATATGAGGCCTGACGCCACAGACCATGGTATGGTGTGTCTTCCCTTTGTGGTTTTGTGCTCACATCCTTCTTGTGCAGTGGAAGACGACTGCACGTTGGAGTGGGGTTTTGAGTGTACGGAGGTGACCGTCACTCTGCGGCAGGAGAATGAAATCCTGGAGCTGCCTGCTCAGTACAGTCCGATTGTTCCTGATTCTGAGGAGGAAATAATTGAGCAAGCTCCAGACGAAGAGGTGAGACTGTTGTTTTCTTTTTCTTTCTCACGTTCTGCATGAATTCAGGACCTAGGCGAAGAATTGGAAATGATGGAGAATGCTTATAATGATCTACCCGAACCTGCTCAGCCGGGTAAGTTGAGCATTACTCTGACGATTCCTGTCTGAGTGTTGTTCATAGCAGGACTGCTGGAGCTGAAAATGTACGTGTTCTCATCAAAGCGGTCTAAGCGGGCCGTAGAGAGGATTTGGTGCACGACTAGTGGCACCAAGATCTTAGAGAGGCGGAGCTATGTGAGTCTTCAGGAAAGGGTGCAGGCACGTTGGGACGCCGGAGTTAAGGCAGTTCTGCTAGTTGGAGTGCCTGGGATTGGCAAGACCGGCTTTATCATCTGCATGCTGCTCAGTTTAATGAAGCAGAGGAAAGCCATTGCACTACAGACCAAGGGAGGAGATTTCTTCCTATTTGAACCGCAGCCTGTGGAAGCGCCGGGTACTGGCGAGGCTTACGCGTGTCTGAAGCTGAGAAACAAGTCCGTTCTATACGACCCCGAAGTCTACTTTTTGGTGGATGGCAAGATGCCTGACGTCCCTTCATTCAGCTGCAAGTCATTACTTGCCACCATCCCCAAGCTGCTCAACTTCCAGGATTACGAGAAGGATGGCCGTGGAGATCTTGTCTTGCTACCGGTCTGGTCTGCTGCGGAGATCGCACTGGCTTGGCAGGAGATATTTGATCCGAGACTGCCAGCTCTCGCACATCCTCAGGAAGTTGCTGTGGAGAATGCGAAGTTGACTGCCTTGCTTGAAGCAAGAAAGAAGCTGACACTAGATGTTGTGAAAGAGCGGTACAAGAAATGGGGTGGCACGGCTCGGTTTGTGCTGGAGACGCCGCACGTAGACTTGGATGAGGTAGTAAGAGGTTTGCAGTCCATACAGCAGACAGTTGAATTGGTGGGCAGGCAGGTGGCTGATGGAGACCATCCATCCCACAAGGTAGTGCACCAGAGGGTGAAACAGGGATACGCCAGCTACGAGTACATGTTTGCTTCTCCGTACCTGTCCGAGGCTGCCCGAAAGAAGCTTAAAGAGTCAACAAGTGGGGCATTACGGCTGTTCCTGTCCTTCAAGGGTTTGGCAGCGCACGGTGTAAATGGTTGCAAGGGCAATGTATTTCACCACGAATTCAAGTCACTGGCTCGCGGAGTTCAGCAATTCAAGGTTCGCCAAGTCTATGAAGATACAAGCCTGGATGACCAGGAGATGGTGTTCAATTTCGGACAGCCTTTCGAAGTTCCAAAACTGGAAAGCTTACCAGTTGCTGCTCCTGTGAATCAGATCATCTGGCCAGAGTCTGCTGTTGAAGAAACAATCGATGCTATGAAGATTGTGCGACTGGCGGGTCGGCTAGACGTTTTGGAGGTGTACCAAGTGACCCTCAGTTCTGCAAGGCATGCGCATGGTCTCAAGTACGCAGCAATGTTGAAGGTGATGCACAAGTTTGGAATTCCTCCTCACAGGGTCAAGGTATACATCGTTACTACATCCGAGCTTTACCCTGAAGCTGGCTATCAAAACTGGAGGAAGTCCAGGAACCTCGTGCTCCGAGATGAAAGAATCCTGCGGAGGCTAGTTGGGATCACTCAGTACGTTCTGGATAGTGGAGTGTGAGTTGTGATGATTTCAGTGTTTTGCAATGAGTTTACCGTTAATGGCAAAGCAGAATTCAAGAAATCGCGCATCTGATAGCAAAGGAGATGATGGCTAGATTGGGGTACTGGAGCAGGAGGAGATGCAAACCAGCAAATCAAGTAGCAGCAGGAGACGACAATCAAAGATTGATAGACCGGAAGCAGGAAAACTATCATACTGGACGAAGAGGCTGCAGAGCTCCCGAAACCACAGTCGGAACACACTTCTGTCATACCAAACGTGTTCGGAACGCCCCTTCCAGTTGCCCAGCAGTCATCCCGGCGAACTTCACCATCAACTCTGGATACTATTTACATCCGTAGCTCGGAGTATGTGCAGGAACTGGTCAGAGCAGTTCTCTCCCCAGTACAAATCCAAATTCAACTTCAAGCAGCAGGAGGACCACACAGCAGTCTGGATTTCCCTCTTCGATCTTCAGAACCACATAGACCTCAAGCATGTTGACTCGGCTTTGATCCTAAATCAGTTCATATCATTCAAAAACTGAAATGACGAAGAAAAAAAACACAAATCCATGCAACTGCAACAAGCCACGTCTTTTGAAGCTCTCGCTTTCTTCACAATAAGATCAACAGCACTTATTGTATCATTAAATAATGTGAAGGCTTTTCCTCCTGTCGATTCCCTTTTTTTTTGTTGGTTATCAACTGTTTCGACCAGATCTGAAAGAGCTACCAACGCTGTGTTCAGTATGTCATTTGAATCAGTCAGAATCTGAACATACATATTCATAAATGATCGTTCCTGTTGTTGCCATTGCAACTGGTTTTTGGAAGGTTCCGTCGCAGGTTTCTGTAAAGCACGGCTTCTTTTGCAACATTCCTTCCTTTACAACAACATAGGAGAGATCTGAGTGACTAGCGGTAGTTCTCGACTTAACAACTTGTTGGCCATCAGCCAGACATTCGAAAATTTTAGTTTGATCCGTGTTATTGTAGGCATGACACTGGACTCTGCATCCAGTATCTGGAGGTCAAATCTCGGCGGAACCTTGCAAATTTGCAAAATACTGACCACCGACGGCGTTGAAAGATTCCAGCACCGCTCGACAGTCCGTAATCGTAGATGATAAACCAAGCATCAAACTATGTCCAAATGGTTCCGTGGTCAGTGGTAGTGACACTCGACTCTGAATCCAGTAACCTGAGTTCAAATCTCGGTGGAACCTTAATACTAAAAAAAGTTTTCTTTTCACAGAATTAACTTTTGCTCCTCTATATGCCGCCTCCTGCATAATCACTTGTTGATTTGGGATTGTTCTCAACCACGTCTGTTTTTAGACGGACGTGCACTAAAACTCTTTCTTAAATTTACTGTGAGCTAAAGGTTTCGTGCCAAGGTATGATGTTCGTGCTAATTTTTCTATGGAATCCTCACCTTTCGTCGAGGCAGTGCTCAAGGTGGCCACGGACATGCCCCACTGCAAGCCCTCATCTAGCTAAGCTACTGGACATCCTCGACAAGCAAAGGCTCTACTACAAGCTCGCTCCATCGTCCAGGTCAGTCCATTCCAGTTTGGATTCCATTTGACATCATCGCTCCTCCCAGATTGCCGGGCTCTCGCCGGTTGGAGCTCGGGCAGTCGCACATGTTTGATCTCCAGAGCAAGGGGTTCAACGTAGTGGGCGTTTCCTGGGAGAAGGGGTTCAACCAGGTGATCGAGCTGTCGGCCGAGATCCTGTCCACCGTCAAGTTCATCCCGGCTTACTTTGAGAAGATATGGGCAAGTTGAGTGGCGAGATCAGCATCAAGCACCTCGATGAAAAGTCATTACTTCAAAAGGATTGCTTTTACTGTGGAGAAAAACATATATGTAAAGGAGTTACACAAGGAGTGCAATCTACCAGCGCTTTTTTCTTGAGGAATTTCAAGCTTCCTGGTTCTAATAAGTCAGGCTTGACCAGACTAACAGGAGGACCAGGGATGAGTAGATCTCTGCGATCCAATTCACTAAGTATGGATCCGATTTCGCCATCGGTTCTACTCCTGAAACACAGCTGATACAACCGCCTGCGCATCTAGAGATTGCTTTTGTGCTAAAGAGAAATCACCAATAAGCACCTGATCCACGGCTTGCGCAACCTTGCTCCGCTTGGTATGGGCTTGAGTACAACGACGCCTCTGTGCTTTCCAGGTCAGGTCAGGGTAAACAAGGTCATGGGGAAGAAATGTGGGCTCGGAGCTTCCGAGAGGGGTTTCACGGTCTGAGATGGTGCCAGCATCGGAGATTTGAATGCAAAGTTTGAGGAGCCAGTTTCTGTGTTTGATGCAGTCAAATTTGCAGTGGATGAGTACTACAACGACATGGTGACAAGGATTGCGATTTTTGGGTGCAACGAGGAAACTGCACGTGCTGCTATGACTAATCTTGAAAATCAATTGAAGTGCGATTGTCTGTGGGACAATTAAAGGATTCTCTACTTTCATGATCCAAGGTAGAATTGTGCATGTGGGGAGAATGGTGAGCACCGGGGAGTACGTAATTGGCGATCCCCACCAATGGGTTCCCAGTGATTGTGTATTCACTGGTTTTGGTGGGCCGAGGTGTGCGGAATCCTTCATAGGATGGAGCTACTCCCAGGTAGTGGCAGCCGCAGCCCAATCGATCAAATCAAGCTTCTCTCTCCGGTTCTGTGGGTGTTAGGATCCTATCCCTTACACCCTAAACCAACTGGTTAAAGGGGTGATCACTTGATTGCAGGGCCCTTTCTTTATCCTATTATCCTGACTTGGTGCCTAACAATCCTCCCCTCGTCAGAGAATGATCGTCCGCGATCATACTTAGGCCCATGGTCTTTCTCTTAGGGTCTACCAAACCTTGGTTCTCCCTCTAGATCCACCATGTTAAATATTCCTTCAGAATATTCTTGTCCCACTTGTCAGCCACGAGAATCAAACTGGGCTCCGATACCAATATTAGGATCCTCTCCCTTACACCCTAAGCCAACTGGCTAAAGGGGTGATCACTTGATTGTAGGGCCTTTTCTTTATCCTATTATCCTAACCTGGTGCCTAACAATCCTCCCCCTCATCAGGGAATGATCGTCCGCGATTATACTTAGGCCACCATCCGGTCACCATGGTCCTTCTCTTAGGGTCTACCAAACCTTGGTTCTCCATCTAGATCCACCATGTTGAATATTCCTTCAGAAT
>NW_003314346.1:311236-312994 GCF_000143415.4 Selaginella moellendorffii
GCTCATGCTGGGATCCCTGGGATTCAGCACCCATCTCTCATTCTAGGCAATCCTTCGTATATGCAGACTTTGGCTTGAACCACTCCACAGTACATGAAAAGGAGTTAGTTTCCGCGTCCTCCTCTGCATCAGTGATGCAGCGCCCCACCCATATCATTTGTTTTTTATTACTGGGTCTGACAAGCACGACCATTCCTTTGCAGACCTGTACTGGATTGAATGCTGAATCCGGCTTCTTGTTCCTCGGCCCACAATAGTGATCCTCAACATTGTTATCTGTCACTGCATTTCCAGAGGACATTGTTCCGCTACTATCTGGTGCTCTGGGTTCTGGCCAAAAGGACTCTTCCAATTCTTCATATACAACCGGCCCATTTTGGATAGCAGATATAATCTTCTCACAGTATTCGAGCAAAGGCTTGCACCTCTTAAAATAGGATTCTCCACCAAACACCAACCCCCTCTTCCAGAAGGCAATATGCTGTCTAATCCCGGCCACTATACTTTCTTGGTCTTTGAGTCCATCCGGGTGCATCGGCCATGGGGAACCCTGAGGAATCATAGGTTCCCCAGTTATGGGATCTCTCTTGAAGAGTTCAATGCCATCCACTGGCAGCCACACTGTGTCCCATTCTCTCATCTTGTACCTCATCACTGGAGCACCGTCACGCATGCTGAAATGAAACTGAAGAGGCTTGGAGTGGCCAATCAGCGTTTCGGATCCGTCCCTGATGTAGCCTCTTACAAACCCCTTAAAGTCTGGAACCTCTGTCACAAGTGCAGCTTCAACAGTGCCTTTGATGCAATTTTGGAATTCATCGTAGAGTTGTGGGAGGGTGAGGACATTGGATCGCCGGAGGGACTCTGCCAGGTGACTAAACATGGCATCGACGTCTTCATGAGTGTGCCCAACCATGAGAAAGCCAAGTGTAACCGTTCAAATATGCCTTTGGCAACAAGCATCGCCAAGTACACGAAGACGTACATGTTTTTGTTCTCACTGCCAGCATTGTCTGTTTAGAGCAGAAGATGGGGTGGAAGGCCACATCGGCCGCAAGAACTTCCTTGAGATTCTGCTTTGTTTGGATGAGGCTGTGCATTCACCGGGCGACCAGCCTCGTTGGAATGGCATGAGGCCTCACGTGATAACCCTACAACCTGACGGCCAACATATTCACTGGGATGGCATGGGGCCCCACGCGATACTGCAAGCCTTTGCTCCTCCTCCAGCTGAACCCTGTATGGGGTTCGATCGACAAGGGCCTTATGCAAGGGTTGGCTGTTCAGCTCAGTCTGCGCACTTTGCAGAGACCTCAAGTGTTTTGCTAGGGACGCAATCATCATGTTTGCACCCCCGCCACCCCATAGAGGTACAAAGAAGTTCCCATAGTTCTGGGCACCATGCCCATGAGCGATTATGCCAAACAGAGACACAGGCAGCTCCATGGATGAAGAGATTGCCTTGGGGGCAGGATTGAGTCGAGGTAAGCACGTCTTTTTCTGGTCCATTTTGTCGTGGATGATGCAGAGGTAAGAGTCAGGTCTCTCCATGGAGAGAATCCTGTTATGATAATATGCAGTCCTGCAGCTTCTCTGCTCGATGTTGTGGTCGAGCCGCCTTCTAACCAACGTCTCTCGCTCTTGAGCGCTGCAAGAATTCTTCGACAAAGCCATTTTGATAGCAGTGCACTCGTCACACTTTGAAAAGCTGGAGTACTTTCCTATACTCACATCCCTGAACCTGTGCTCCACAATCTA
>NW_003314346.1:315269-375983 GCF_000143415.4 Selaginella moellendorffii
ACCTAAGAGAAGGACCATGGTGACCAGATGGTGGCCTAAGTATGATCGCGGACGATCATTCTCTGACGAGGGGGAGGATTGTTAGGCACCAGGTCAGGATAATAGGACAAGGAAAGGGCCCTGCAATCAAATGATCACCCCTTTAGCCAGTTGGCTTAGGGTGTAAGGGATAGGAAGCTCTATTTCGTTAAAGTGGGATTTATTCAGTAAAATGGGACTAGGTACAAATTTTCAAGTATTTGAAAATGACGTGAAATTATATGTTTTTTGTCTAGGGGCTAGACATATCTGGGGCATGGTGACTAGCGCGGTGACTTTGTGTCCAGACTGAGTCCATCTGGTTGTATAATAAATCTCATTGTCAAGGTGAACAAGCCGAATCTGAAGCTAAAGAAGAGCGATGGCATGCGCGCACACACTATTTGTTTGTTCATTGAGCGTGTGGTGAGCTTTCCAAGATGAACGTCATTCCTATTAGCTAGACATATAACTTAATGGTGAGAACATTTAGATATTATTCAATGTTATCTTTTTCTAACGAATCTAATTGTGAAGGTGTAGCAAGAGGCATTGCTAGTCTGGAGAAGTCATTTAACTCATTTGACCCTTAGTGTATTCTCATGAAACTAAATAACATTCATATTATTAAGGAATTTCTCTAGTACCTTTTTTTTACAACATAGAGGCTTGCATTTCTTTCAAAGGTGATTTAGTAAAAGGCCTGAGGGCACATGCCATTCTATTTCTCAGACCGGTATTAAGATATACTAGTGCAAAGGGCCACATGCCATCACGCCTCCTCTGATTCAGATTCAGATTGTTCACCTTGAAATAAAATACATTAGAAACTTAGTAAAGGAATATTAATGAATCTCACCTTGAACCCGGATTATAAATGCTCTTGCTGCATCTCTTGCATGGTCTGGCAAGGTGATGGTGGCACTTTGCTTCCGCATCCAACCATGCACAACATTATCCACCGATATGCTCATGCTGGGATCCCTTGGATTCAGCACCCATCTCTTTTCTAGGCAATCCTTCGTATATCCAGAACTTGGCTTGAACCACTCCACAGTTACATTGAAGGAGTTAGTTTCCGCGTCCTCCTCTGCATCAGTGATGCAGCGCCCCACCCATATCATTTGTTTTTTATTACTGGGTCTGACAAGCACGACCATTCCTTTGCAGACCTGTACTGGATTGAATGCTGAATCCGGCTTCTTGTTCCTCGGCCCACAATAGTGATCCTCAACATTGTTATCTGTCACTGCATTTCCAGAGGACATTGTTCCGCTACTATCTGGTGCTCTGGGTTCTGGCCAAAAGGACTCTTCCAATTCTTCATATACAACCGGCCCATTTTGGATAGCAGATATAATCTTCTCACAGTATTCGAGCAAAGGCTTGCACCTCTTAAAATAGGATTCTCCACCAAACACCAACCCCCTCTTCCAGAAGGCAATATGCTGTCTAATCCCGGCCACTATACTTTCTTGGTCTTTGAGTCCATCCGGGTGCATCGGCCATGGGGAACCCTGAGGAATCATAGGTTCCCCAGTTATGGGATCTCTCTTGAAGAGTTCAATGCCATCCACTGGCAGCCACACTGTGTCCCATTCTCTCATCTTGTACCTCATCACTGGAGCACCGTCACGCATGCTGAAATGAAACTGAAGAGGCTTGGAGTGGCCAATCAGCGTTTCGGATCCGTCCCTGATGTAGCCTCTTACAAACCCCTTAAAGTCTGGAACCTCTGTCACAAGTGCAGCTTCAACAGTGCCTTTGATGCAATTTTGGAATTCATCGTAGAGTTGTGGGAGGGTGAGGACATTGGATCGCCGGAGGGACTCTGCCAGGTGACTAAACATGGCATCGACGTCTTCATGAGTGTGCCCAACCATGAGAAAGCCAAGTGTAACCGTTTCAAATATGCCTTTGGCAACAAGCATCGCCAAGTACACGAAGACGTACATGTTTTTGTTCTCACTGCCAGCATTGTCTGTTTAGAGCAGAAGATGGGGTGGAAGGCCACATCGGCCGCAAGAACTTCCTTGAGATTCTGCTTTGTTTGGATGAGGCTGTGCATTCACCGGGCGACCAGCCTCGTTGGAATGGCATGAGGCCTCACGTGATAACCCTACAACCTGACGGCCAACATATTCACTGGGATGGCATGGGGCCCCACGCGATACTGCAAGCCTTTGCTCCTCCTCCAGCTGAACCCTGTATGGGGTTCGATCGACAAGGGCCTTATGCAAGGGTTGGCTGTTCAGCTCAGTCTGCGCACTTTGCAGAGACCTCAAGTGTTTTGCTAGGGACGCAATCATCATGTTTGCACCCCCGCCACCCCATAGAGGTACAAAGAAGTTCCCATAGTTCTGGGCACCATGCCCATGAGCGATTATGCCAAACAGAGACACAGGCAGCTCCATGGATGAAGAGATTGCCTTGGGGGCAGGATTGAGTCGAGGTAAGCACGTCTTTTTCTGGTCCATTTTGTCGTGGATGATGCAGAGGTAAGAGTCAGGTCTCTCCATGGAGAGAATCCTGTTATGATAATATGCAGTCCTGCAGCTTCTCTGCTCGATGTTGTGGTCGAGCCGCCTTCTAACCAACGTCTCTCGCTCTTGAGCGCTGCAAGAATTCTTCGACAAAGCCATTTTGATAGCAGTGCACTCGTCACACTTTGAAAAGCTGGAGTACTTTCCTATACTCACATCCCTGAACCTGTTGCTCCACAATCTACTAAATCTAGATTGGCTCAGCTTCCTGTAGCCATTACTCTGGAGTTCCCGATTCACATCTTCCAATATGGCCCCCTTGGTATACATGGAAGGGAGAACTCGTTGGGTGTCTCGTGTTCCATCTTCCAAGAGGCGGGTTTTATGTGGTTGCTGCTCGCTACATGTCTCGACAAACCTCTTGAAGATTGCCTCTCCATATACAACATGACCCCTAGTTTTGTGCATACCGTCGTTCCCATGGACTGCCTGTTGAACCCTTTGTTCCTCGAACTCAGTTTTGATTCTGTAGAATGTGGTTCGAGGGACTCCATAAATGATTCTCCATGCCTTCATGCAGACCAAACCCGTTTGGAAGACCATGCCCCCCACCTGATGTTCTGAAGCATCAACAGATGACCGTAATGCCTCATACACAAAATTGCGAGCTACCTTCCAGGACAATGTCTTGTATCTTGCTCTCTCCTCTTCAATAGCATCCCAATCAGCATGTTGACAGCACCTCCTCTTGCAACAAGCAACTGTCGAGACCATTCGAACCTCCATCGCCATTTTCTGCCTTTTCGGTTCGTTGCTCAGATCCCTTTGGCTACGCTGTAGGAAGGTGTACTTTCTTTTCCTATGAAGAGATGTTTTGTCATCAGTTGTAGTGGTGTTTGATTGTGAATCCTTCACATTCTCAAACACTAAATGCCTCAATTTCCACCGCACAATGCTTCCAATAGTCAGACTGTTTTCTTCTGTGTCAACAACCTCTAAAATCGCAACTCCAATATCATCCCAGCCCAATTCTTGATTAGCAACCGCATCTCTTGGATCGACAACTGTGGCTAAGCCCTCAGCTACCACCTCCCCCTCGGGGTTGTTTAGAAACACCTTTGCCTGAATCCATGTAGCACGGTTCTTAAGATCCACAGAGGGAACATGCGTCGCACTTGTGCTGTCCCCAACATCTGCTTTCTTCTGCAGATTTTTCAAGGCAACAACAACATTTACCCCGACGACCATCTTTCCTCGTTCAATAGCAACCACATTCCCATCGAAGACAGTCTCTACTGATACAGCAGCATTGCCTTCCCCAAGCCTTTGACAGTGTATAACAAAGTTCCAATCCATAGACACAAGGGTCCCTTTTGCAACTCTCTTCCCACCATTCAAAATGTAAACCTTTTCCCCAACCCTGAAGGCCATTCTGAAAGTGCAGAAAAGAAGTTAAGACCATACAAAAAATGATTGGAGAATGGCCTAAATCATAACATACCAAATAGCATGAGGCCACATGCCATTATTCAAACATGCTATTGACACCCATGTGAAATTTCGCATTCACAAAATTGGCATGAGGCCTCATGCCATCTTGATATACACACAGCTACAGGCAAGTAAAAACATACATGACAATACGCTAGCCATGAAATTGCAAGGGCCCAAGATGGCATGTGGCCTCATGCCATTTCTAAATGTGGTCCTAAACCATTCCATGGTGAACATACCAGGAAGCACAAGTGCCGAATATCAAGAGGAAGCGGTAGCCACACCAAAGACAGTGCCGCTCGCAACACCGCAACTACTCGTAGCGCCGCTCGCAACACCGCAACTGCTCGTAGCGCCGCTCGCACAAACTGCCACTCGCATAAACTACCGCTCGCAATGGCGCTCGCAATGCCGCAACCGCTTGTAGACGCATAAACCACAGCTCACAACGCCGCTTACACAAGCAGCGCTCACTGCGCTCAGCGGAACCAAGAACACGGCGCACAAAAATGATAGACCTAGGAATGAGTTCGAGAATTCAAAAATAACACACGCTTGAACGTCACATCAAATCCTCTGACAAACCAGATCTTATGATTCCTCTGACAAATTTCAAACTGAGTAGCTTCTAGACTTTGCTGTCGGAGGTTGAACTTTGTCACATCATGTCCTTGCCTCGATCCAGCTGTGCCATGTCAGTGATTCGAACTTTGCCATGCCATGTCAGCGATCCGCACCAAGATTATTCGCCGTGTAAAGGAATAATTATGCTGTGTGTGTACGTCCATTTATGGCAATATAAAGCCACACGCCATTCAAAGAATAATGCTAGTCGAGCATTTTTTGGTGCATTTTTGGGTTCAAAATTGCATGAGCCCACACGCTATAAATTTTACCTGTACCAAAAATAGAAACAGCTTTATTTACTTGGGAATTTAAGTGGTTGAGGCATTTTTAAACTTACAAACACATGCCCTACTTACATTCATTTGGTTGCTTAAAATTCAAAAATATTATAAACCTTTCTTTTTGCATTTTCAATGTTTTCAATTATGGTTTTTGATTTTCGCAGGACCAGCCTAGTAATCTATTTGCATCCCGTCATGTTTATAGCTAGCTTTCGTTTGTCCCCTTCGCTAGCCTGAGATACATTTGCTCGGCATCTGCCTCTTACAGCATTTGCCCAGAAACGGCATCTTTCTTTATGCAGCATTTGCCACATATTTAGGGTTAGGGTTTAGGGTTTAGCAATTCAGTAGCTTGATAAACATGCAAATATAGAACTTGATGCAAAATCCTTTGATATGTCACAATGCCCCTAGGACCATAAACACATTTCAATAGAGAGGGTCCTTTCATTTCATAACTCCTTATGTAGATCTTGGTGAAACCAGAGTTAGTGAAGTTGGTTTCTTGTGATCCCGCATCTGATTGTGATGTCCCTTTGCAGTGTCGATGGAAAGGTCAATGCACACCAAACTGTAGAATCTTGGAGCAAAATAACGGTCGGATCTATGGCAAATGCCTCTGAAACATTGTAAGGCTCGTGTGGTCTCATGTGGTGTCCGATCGAGATGCTTCTTTGCAGGGTCATCAAGAAGGACATTGTATACCATTCTGTAAAATCTAGTTGCGATCTAACGGTTGGATCTCCAGGAAACTCAAAACAATCTCGCACATGTTAGAATATTCTAGGAATATACTCTTATGTGCTCCTGAAAATGGCATGCGGCCCCATGCCATTCAAGAGATAATGCCAGATGACGCCGAGCATTTTTTGGTGCATTTTTTGGGATCAAAATTGCATGAGCCCACACGCTTGAACGTCACATCAAATCCTTTGACAATTTATTTAGCTGAACATCTGGCATTTTTGGAAATACAAGATGCTTTGGAATATCCAATCATGCATGGTATAAATATAGCGAGGGTATTAAATGATATCCCAATCATGATCTTTCTTTTGGATTTCGCGTGCATGCAGTCCGAGGAATGATGACGTTGCGAATTTCTTTTGGATTTCACGCATGCGCGCGCCGATCCAGAAATTAATGGTGCCGCCCAAGTCCGAGGAATGATGATGTGGCGGGATTATCAACCGTCGTGACATTTCGCGCGTGTGAGGTTAGGTTTTGCATTTTGCTTCGTACTCGCGCTCGCATCGCGCTCCCACTCGCGCTCCCACTTCTCTACAGGTTTCTCGTGTGCATCGGCGTCCACTCGCGCTTGCATCACACTCGCGCTCGCATCGCGCTCGTGTGCATCGGCATCCACTTCAAGACACACCCAGTTTGTAACTTCGCCGCCAACTCCGCCGCCCACTCCGCCACCCACACGCAGCCCACTTGGCGTCCCGGGAGATTTCAGCGCCACTCTCCAACTGTAAGTGGCAGAGTAGCCTTGTTGCTACGATCCACTGCACACACAGTGGACATTCGCCAGCGAGTCCGGTTGTCACGCCTCCATTCGGCTTCAAATGGTAAGTCTTTTAGGCCAAGTAGAAAATGGCAAATGGATGCAGAGAAAGGGGAGGAGCTCACCAGTTGGACTTTCGGGATGGAAGGCGAGGATCTGAGGCTGTACAACACAGATGGTGGGAGAAAAGAATGCATGGGGATCCTCATCCAAGTGACAGACACTCCATGCAGTTCCATGCAAGAATATGGACTGGCACTTGTGGTAGAGACAGCGTCTGCCTTCAAGATCCACCTTGCACATCCTAGCGGCTTCCCGGAGGGGGGCAGCAGCTATGAGGAATTCCTAGAGGGAGCTAGGGAGAGGTTGTCCAGGAGGCCCACAATTTCAAAGACGCTGCGGGTCTATGAAGATCACATGGAATCCACGGACCTCACCTACGGCGATGTTCAAAAACTATATTCCAACATTGAGCCGTTGAGAGTGCCTCCAGTTCGCGAAGCGAAGGGGAAGGGGGTCGATCTGAAAACTACCCCGAAGCAGAAAAGGGTGGTCAAGCTCAAGCCGACGTCCGACTCTCCTGCTCCAAAAAAGAAGCTACTTGGTGATGCCATTGCCTCGGGTTCGAACACTACACCCACCAAAAAGAAGAGCCGCAAAGAGCAGAAAGAGCAAGAAGAGGCAGCAAAAATTGTCGCAGATAATAGTACTTGTTACTATTCCAACAAAGTATATACAATCGATGTGAGCCGTATCGACATCCAAAGCAAATACAACCACAGGCTAGTATCTGATGAGTGGGTGGAGAAACTGAAGCAGAAGATGCTGGCAAGTCCAGTAACACCCGACATCGCAGACGTGATCCCCTACTACCGAACAATGAAGGGCGCGACGAGGTTTCCAGACTTGATCAATAGGAAGGTGTTGGACGATCAGAACATCCGGTTCTATGCCGTCTCTGGGCAGCATTTTAGCTTGGCAATGCAAGAGATAGTTGTGGATATTATGGTGGGCGAGGAGGTGAAGAAATTCTTCAAGACAAGAGTTGTCTGCCTGATAAAAGGCAACTCGCCCCTCCGATCTATCATATACATCTCCCACACGCAGAATGTCAAGCAAGAAACATGCTACAAATCGGGTCTGCACAAGACATTGGCACGAACACGGAAGCTCTGGGTTCAACTGAAGAAGCCACAAAAACCAAAACAAGGACGTGCACTAGCAACTAGTGCCTGGCAGGTAAGCCTCGTTGCATGTGGCATAGCATGTGGCCTCACGCCATTTCCATTGCAGGAATTCTCGAGTCTTCTCTCGAAAACACTGGGGGTTAATGACACTCTCAGCATCCATAATATTTCTACTCGCGACAAAAGTTGTTTTTGACAAATGGGTAGATGTGCTGAGGAGGTACCATGACGGGGAGTTGCCAAACTCAATGGGTGTGGAGGACGGCCGGAAGCCCAATGATTTGAAGCTCAACGCCTTGCGTTTCTCGTGGTCTCTAGACGACGACGACCTTCTGACAGTGGCTAATGCTCTTCTACGTGGTGAGGTAGTCTTCAACAAGACCAAAATGACTCCCGGCCATATTGTGACATACGAGGACTTGTGCACGACTCTGACAGCTCGTGCACTATTGAAGGATTGGATCTTCGAGCAAGTGGCCCTGGAGAGGGTGAGCATCGACACCACGCAAGAGATGATGGAAGTGCTGGAGTTGTCAAATGAAGACATCGACGAGTACGTGAAGGGGGCCCCCAAGTTCATCGATCTACTGCGGGATGCCACGAAAAGTAAAGCTGAGAAGTTGGATCAGTATCCAAATTTCATTAAGATTGATGTCGACCACCGGCTTCAGAAACAGCTCGACCCCGCAGCAGAGGCCTATCGAGAACCTTACCGGGTATACTTAAATTTGGATGAGGATCAAAGGTGGAGGAGCATCGTTTCCCGCGGAGATGAGCAGGTCAAGAACATCTTTTGTGTGATGGACTTCACAAACGAGGAGATCACTCATGCAGACGAAGTCAGCTCCATCATTGACTTAATGGTGGGACTTGCGGAGGTGGAATCTTCAGTCCACTATATGATCTACGACTCCGAATCCTATCACAAGTTCTGGAAGGCCTTGAACGAGGTGAAGGCTCGGTTGAAAGGCAAGGAGATGCGGGAGATCCATGGGATAATGGTTAAGAAGAAGATACCGACGAATGTCCGCATCTTCACACTCGCCCTTGTTATTGGTCCTGCAGCAGAGTGGGACTGGAGTGACTTCCCAGCTTCGTTCGACAAGGCCAATCGAATTGATCTGAGGAAGGTCAATTTACCCGTGCCTGAGGAACTGAAGACGGCTATGGAGCTTTCGAATCCAAAGAAAGCTCCAGGTGTAGCATGGGAAATGCTCAGCTAGGTCTTCAACGCAATAGCGGGTGGGTCACCTGCTTCCGACTCCAAGGGCAAATGTGTTGTCGAGTACAACTGCGGCGGACTATTCTTTCGAGCCGCACTACTCAAGGGTGTCCCGTGTGTTGCGGTGACAAACTCCATTGAAGAGGTGACTTCAATGGAGCATATAATTACAGTTGCCAAAGAAAAACAGTATCTTCTCTGCGAACCTGGTGAGTACACACTTTAAGTTTAAATGTTATCTCACAAGCTCTGTATGCAGGAGCGTGGCCACCCCCAGATGCTGAAACGGCGTTAACAGCTACTGTTGAAGATACCCATGTTGGGCCGAGCTCACAACCTGCACAAGGTAAAGTCACGTGAGGCCTCACGCCATTTTGATTATAGATCGTTGTGAATATTCAGACACGAGGACTGAAAAGCGCACTGGTGGCGCATCGAAGAAGGACAAACAGACAAGCAATAGGAAAAAAGGAGGTACAAATTATATTTGCAATGGCGTGTGGTCTCATGCCATTCCTTGCAGGAGACACTTCTTCAAAGGCAAAACAGGCAAGCACCAGCCAAGCTCAAACTGACAGTAGTCATAAAAAGCGAAAGCACGTTGGACAGTCATCGAGATCAGAGGCGTTTGATTCAAAAAGGAAGAAGGGCAACAAAAAGATGATAGGTAATGCCTCGCGGTTATGGCGTGTGTGCTCATGCCATTCATTGCAGATCAAGGGCTGAGTGAAAGCAGGCAGTCACCACCTCCTGACTCAGATTCCTATGGCGGACTCCCCTTCCCCAATCTCAATGGAGAGGTACAATAGATGAGGGAAGCTTTTCAAGTCAGGGCCACGTTTTTCTCATCTCGTCGTCTTCGAAGGGTGCAAGAACGTGTAGAAACCATGTTAAGACAGTCGGGTGAGGATACGGTCCTAGGTCACGCACTAAAACAGGCTATGGATGTCTTGTATTTTGAGATGGAGACTCGGCCAGATGATTTTCCCAAGATGGTCCTGGAAGAACAAGCCATCCAGCCTGAGCAGCCTATGGAAGAAATGCAGGAGGGGGATGAGGAGCCAGAGAAAGATAATGAGCAGGAAGAGCAGAAGGACGAAGAGGAGGACAAAGAAGAGGAGGACGAAGAGGACTTGGATGGTCCTCACAATGGTGACGATTACAATAACGACGACGACAATGATGACGACGATGGCTAGCCTGAGGTGGCCAAAGAGCAGCAGAGGAAGGTCATACAAGACAAACCATCAGGTAAATAATAGTACATCCATTCCTAACCTTTTACCATTTCTAACATTGTCCATATAGGTCGCAGAGCAAATGGTCAGTAGAGATTATTCAGTTGAATTTACAAACTCTAGCCTTTAGTGTCGAGGAAGGATAGTGCCAAGCAAGGGTCGAAACGTATGTCCAATCCTTCAGAATCAGCAGTGCGCCCAAGTGATATCGGTCCTAGTTCCTCAATAGCAGTTGATGGTAAATACAGTATAGTGGATTCAATGTGCTAATGAGTTTGTTTTTAGTAGCACGGGAGGATACCATCTCAATCGAAGGGAGATATTTGGACATGCATATGGATCCGCCAGTGGACTCTACTTGCCTGCAAGAGTCATCAGAGCTGGTGGAGGCTACTATCCATATCAACGCCAAGCAAGCTGACCATGCTCCACTTGATGCTACCCATACCACTGAGTCAATCTTGTCCACGTATCCAACTGACGGTGACCAGGCGCCATTGGACCCACATGAGGCCGCCCCAGCCGCCGAGCCGGTCGTATCCTCATTTCTAACGGACTCAACGTGTGCCCAATCGTCTGACTACGCGCCGTTGGAACCTCCGTACACCGCCCCTGCTGCCTGTTCGGTCATGTCCACTTTGCCAACGGAGGCACCAGCTGAAATGGCGTGTGATCACACGCCATCGGAACCACCCCATGCCACTGTTGAGCCAGTTGTACTAGAGTCTACAGCTGAAATGGCATGTGCCCACACGCCATCGGATGCGATTGACCCCACATTGCAGATGAGAGTATTTCCGCCCTTCACGTTTCCTCGATCAAAACCCTCTCAACGACCATCGGGAGCACCATTCGCTAATATTGTAGATGGTAAAATTGACTTGTACCATTTTTTATGCTGACGCATTTCATTTCAGAGTCACAGCGAAGGTACTGTATCATTTTTGATCTGAACGGTGTCCTTTTCTCCCATGAGCGTGTCTCGTCCTCGAATGTCATTGCACCCTCCAAAGCCTGCGGTCGCAAGTTGGTCAAAAGAGACAGATTCACATTAATCACACGGGAGAAACTGCGGGATCTAATAATGACCATGCGACACTTAAAACAGAGGGCCGGGTTCAATTTGCAATTGGGAGTTTGGACATCCATGATGCGCCACAATGCATTAACGTTGCTACAGATGATGCACGATCAGACGCGAGTAATATTACCATTTGACTTTCTCCTAACGCAAGAGGATTGCTTGACTATGGTCCATGTGAGGGGTAGCAAGCCCATCTTCGTCAAGCCAGAGGCTGTAGTGATGAACCGGACTGCTAGGTCAAGTGAAATCCTCATCATCGATGACTCGCCAATTAAAACTGCAGCGAACACGCACACATATGCAGTGCACCCCATCTCTTGCAGTATGGAAACTAGGGAGAAGAAATCGTATGTTCTAGGGACCTTGCAAAACGGCTTGGAGCGATGGTGATAGAGAACCGGCCAGTCCAGGAGGTGGCTGCAGAAATCAACCAAATGGCAGATGGAACGGTATATCAGAAGCCATTTGATCGGACAAACACCAGTCATCATTTATGGCATGTATATTGTCTAGCCAAGCACTATCCGCATCTCCATAATCTGCTCAACCGGATGGGTTCTTCGACCACTGAACATGAGCGTGGACGTATTAGAGAAGAGATGGCATTACTATTGGGTTTAAATCCTGATAGTGTGGAGAGTGATGAAATTCCAAGATTATTGTATAGGCGTTAGAGGCAAAAAATAACAGTCTGAGATGGCATGTATTTATTTAAAAATGTAACTTATTATGGCATGGGGTTCCCGCAAGAGGTCCGTCATGACTGTTATGATCCGGCGCAAAAAGACAAAGATCTCGTTGCCCTAGACTATGCTACGCCACCTCTTGAGGTTCCTCACCACCCAACCACCCCCGAGCTACCCTAAAAGCTCCACTGTGCCGCCGCTCCACTGTGAGCCCTAGGGTAGGTTAAGTCCCTTACCCTAACATGCCTTAATATACCCTTGAGCCTCCCTTTGACCGACATTGACCACGTAGTCAAAGCTGGCACCTAACAATTCTTTCCCCCGAACAAAGTCCTTGTCCCAAGGACGAGTTGTACCGGTGATCACCCTTTCTGGGGAATCCTGCTCAAGCTCCTGGTCCATCTTCCACAGCCGTATACATCAAGGAGGCATTGGGCCCGTCACTCCGAGATAGTACACCTTTCAACTGGCTGACATAAAATACCGGATGAATTTTCACCCCAACTGGCAGCCGCACCCGATAAGCCGCTTTACCAATGCGCTCCAGCACTTCATATGGACCAGCATATCGATGGGAAAGTTTATCACTCTTCCCTGTCCGTAAAGGCACCAAGGTGTTCCGCCGCTCACTTGACGGAAAGATCACTCGCACAAAGACGAGATCACCCACCTTATATTCCCGGAATTGGCGATGCTCATTGGCAAACTTCTCCGCTCTATCCTGAGCTGCTTGCAAATTCCGTTTACACACCACCAGAATCTCATCAAGTTCTGTGGCCAGATCAGTTGCCTCGGAATCAAGCTTATCTTGAACGTCCTTACTCAAATGCAATCCCAACTCCACCGCTGTTCGAGGATGCCTTCCAAACATGGCAAAGTAAGGACTTAGCTTGGTTCCACTGTGTTGGCTATTGTTGTAAGCAAATTGCACCAACGGAAGATATAGATCCCACTGTCCTTGCCTTTGACCAATGCTACAACGTAGCATATCCTCCACCACCTGATTCACACGTTTAGTTTGCCCATCTGTCTGAGGATGATCTCCACTCGAGAGTTTCAAAGTCACTTGCATAGCCTTTGCAAAGCTTTTCCAAAATCCACTGGTGAACTTTGAATCTCGATCACTAATGATTTCCTCCGGCAAACCAAAATCAGGAAAAACCTTCTCCAAGTAAACCGCAGCCAAGTCTGAGGCAGTGACAGTCTTCCGAAGAGCCAACAACCGCACATACTTCGTCAACCGATCCACTATGACCCATACTTGCTCCTTTTGCCTCTGTGTTCGTGGCAAACAAGTGATGAAGTCCATAGAGATACTACACCAACGGCTCTGAGGAATAGGTAAAGGTTGCAAAAGTCCTCCTGGCTTCTCCCGTGGCACCTTAACCCGCTGACAAAGCTCGCATGATTTACAATACTTGAGGATATCAGCCTTCATATTCCTCCAATAAAAATTGCGCTTAATCAACTCATACGTCTTCTTCCCCCCAAAATGACCGGCCTCTAGACGATCATGATAGTGGAATAAAACTTGAGTAATTAACGCATCCACCCATGGCAAATAGACACGGCCATTGTAGTAGAGAATCCCATCCACCAATGAGAAAGGAGCTTCCATCTGGTCTCGCAAAGAGGCCACCTCAGCATCCTGAGCTTGAGCATGCTCAACCAATTGCCCAAACTCGCTGACCACCTTACTCAAATGATGACAAAATCGTGTTCGTAACGTCGTCACATGACAAACACGAGATAAAGCATCCGCCACCACATTTGTTTTTCCCGGACGATGCTCAATAGGAAACTCCCCAAACTCCATGAGTTTGACCATCCAACGAGCTTGCCTAGTGTTCAACTCTTTTTGTGTGAAAAGATACACAAGTGGTTTGTGATTTGTCAACACCACGAACACTGCACCATAAAGATAGTGCCACCACGTCCGCAAAGCATGAACAATAGAGAGTAACTCTTACTCATATGTGGAATAGCGTTGCTCCGCGGAATTCAAAGTTCGACTCTCATATGCAATAGGCTGTCCCTCTTGCATGAGAACTCCTCCCAGTGCATAACCACTCGCATCGCATGTCACCTCGTAAAGTTTCGATGGATTAGCAATGCGAGGCACTGGAGCCTCGCTCAACAATCGTTTCAGCGCCACAAAACTCTCCTCTTGTGGCGTCTTCCACTCGAATGGCACATTCTTGCATAGCATCCGCGTCAAAGGAATAGCCACCTCTGCAAACTTATGCTGGAAATGTCGGTAGTAACTAGCCATACCAAGAAAACTGCGCAACTCGGCCACTGTAGTCGGTGTAGGCCAGTTTTCCACCACAGCCACCTTCCTTGGATCCGTCTTGACACCGTTAGATGTTACAATATGGCCTAGATATTCCACCTCCGACTTTGCAAATTCACATTTGCTCTTCTTCGCATAAAGTTTGTTGTCTCGAAGTAACAAAAGAACCTTGCGCAAATGCACCCTATGCTCCTCCATATTCTTGCTAAAAACAAGAATATCGTCCAAGAAAATCTCCACAAACTCATGAAGATAACGCCCAAATACCTCCGTCATCAACCGAGTAAATGTGGCCGGTGCATTCGTCAAACCAAACAGCATAACTGTAAACTCAAAATGTCCAAAGCTTGTGTTGAATGCTGTCTTGGAGATAGATGCATCATCCATTGCAATCTGATGATATCCACTCCTCAGATCAATCTTGGTAAACACTCGTGCTTCACCAAGCTTGTCTAGGATATCATCCACACGTGGCATCGGCATCTTATCCTTCACTGTCTTCTTGTTCAAAGCGCGGTAGTCAATACACATTCGCATTGAACCGTCCTTCTTCTTTATAAGCAAGACCGGAGCACCAAATGGAGACTTACTTGGTTGAATGAATCCAAACTCAAGTAACTCCTTGACTTGTCGTTGAACTTCTTGCTCCTCCGCATAACTTAACCGAAATGGACGCCGGTAAATTGGCCGCGTCCCCAGCTCTAATGTAATCCCATGCTCCACACCTCATAATGGAGGCAATCCATGAGGAAGTTCAGATGGAAAAACATCAGAAAACTCATCAAGTACATCCCATACTGCTGCTTCTCCCCCACACGTGCCTTGGTCCCCCAAGTCACGAACAAACAGCAAGTAACTTGAAAGTGCTTTTCCATTACAACAAACCCGCTTCAAAGATGTAGCAGAGAGCATAACAACTGGTGGTTGAACGCCCTCGCCAAACCACACATCTTTAACGCCACCATACTCCAGCGAGATACGCTTAATGCTCCACTTTATCTCTGGATCCACCTTCACCAACCATGGCATCCCAAGAATGAGATCCACACAATGGATATCCGCGAGATAAAAAGTCTCAACAAGTGTGGTTTTGCCAACCAACACTTCCAGCCCCTCGACACAAGCATCAAAATGCTGAGTAGAGGTAGCTGCACCTTCCACTATGTATGGAAGAACTCCATGTGTGTTCAGGCGATGCTCCGCAACAAACTTTGCCGAAACAAAGTTGTCATCGCTCCCACTATCCAGTAAAATTCGCACTGGATCGCCACGGAACACGCCCTCCAGCATTAAAGCTGATTCACGCGTATCCTCGAGCTCTATCTTATTCCACACACAGTTGAGTTGACGAGCAACGATCGAAAGTCTCTTCCTCCGACCGGAATGGTCGTTCTCGTCATCCTCACGCTGTAAAGCTTGCAACTTTTTAGTATCTGACTTACCGTGAGAAGATGATTGGCCATTCTTCTTGTCCTGCTGCTTGTTCTTCAACTGCGGACAATCAGCCTTGTAGTGTCCAAGTTCGCCGCAATGATGACAACCTTGTCTATAATTCTTCACAAAGAACTTCTGCTTCTTGGACCCCTTTGCATCTGAAGTAGTCACCACCGACTTCAACTTGTGATGCTTGTTCCCATCCTTGTGTCCACGGCGATCATCACGACGATTCTCGACAAAAGGACTCCGCGAACGCTTGCGAGACTTGTGCTTGTCATTGTCAAGTCGACGAGTCGCATCAAAGAGCTCCTCCAAACTCTTTGTAGGCTGAGAATGACGCAAGTGTTGCCGCATGCTCTCACTATGTAGGCCATCAATGAAGTAGGACTTGTTTTGATCTGGATCCTTCGTTGGAACATGACTAATCAAGCGAGTAAGCTTCTCAATATAATCCCTGAGCGTCATTTTCCCTTGCTGGAAATGGTGAAGTTCTGTACGAGCATTCTCCACATCGTAATGAGGGGCAAAATGTAAACAGAAAGCAGCCTCAAACTCATCCATGGTAGACACTGGTGGTTTCTTATCCGCAACACGGGACTCCTCAAGCCAATTCCACCATCGAAGACCCGCATCACGCAAAACTATCGGAATAGCCACTAAAGCCTCTGCATCTGGAGTTCCTCTAGCAGCCAAGAACTTCTTCACATTGGCTAGCCAAGCGAGACACTCGTCCACACCACCATCACCGGAAAAAGTTGGAACCTTGAGTCGATCTACCAAAGAAGGCTTACTTGGAGCGCTACCCCGTCCAGCCTCGAGTGCCTCAACACGCCCACGCATGGTATCCATCATGCCATGCATCTCGTCTTGCATCTCTTGCTGATTTTTATTAAGGGCTCGCAGCTCATGAACCACATCTTGAATGGTCCAAATCTCCGCAGCTTCGTCGGCACCATCGTCGGCACCACCATCGACGATAGGATTCCAGCGTTCAGCTTGGTCGGCCATCGCAACCAACTCCTCTGATACCAATGTTAAGATCCTATCCCTTACACCCTAAACCAACTGGTTAAAAGGGTGATCACTTGATTGCAGGGCCCTTTCTTTATCCTATTATCCTGACCTGGTGCCTAACAGTGGGGCAGAAATCAGCATTTCCGTCCTGACAGACAGGAGTGTCAGCAACGAGGAGAAGCTTGCAGCTGAGCTCCAGCTGGAGGAGATAGCTGGCGTGGATCTCAGCTAGAGTTTGAGTCTCCATAACTCAAGAGGTGGTCAGTCCCAATGGGAGACATGTTGTGCTGATTACTGTGATTGGCTGTGGCTGTGTTGGTGTGTCTGTTGTTCCTCAGACAAATCTCTTTCAAAATACTATAAAATTATGAAACTTCCATGCCAACAATTTAATTTCAAATGTTCTATGGTGAAATTACTAAAATTGATCATCTTCATAATTGTTACTAGTGCCTTTCCTTAATATTTAAAAGTGTTATCTCTTCACTCAACAACTAGATCTAGTAATTAAGAACTATAACTATATCTAACACCCCAAAAAAGTTTATAGTATCCCACTCTAGCCATAAAAAAAATTTATACTACCATCCTTTGCATTCTATGTTGCTTACTATTTACTATCCTCACTTGGAATCCTTGTATTGATCAGTTGGAAGGACTTGTATAAAAATGATAATAATTTAGAATGAGAAGCATTCACAAACAAAAATCTAGCTAGCTAGATGCAAAGCTATGAACAATTATATTTATAAGAGAAAATCAAGCAATGCAAATACCTCTATAGTCCCCCTTTAGCTTAAGGTAAGAGCAAAGAGCCTTAATGGCAAACTGAATTAAGGCTGTTATTCACTCCTCAATTTTACAGTTCTCCTTTTCCAGATCATAAATTAACTCAATTTGCTTCAATCTAGTCAACAACTAGTAAATTACCATCTTAGAGAGCTCTAACAAGAGAATGGCTACTTGATTTATTCCTTCATCTACTACTACCACTTGCATCTTGCATTGTGCTGTCAGTGTCAACTAGTGACATGTCTTCATGATCATCTGGAACATGAGCTTGATGATTAGAATCAGTGAGGTGGTGAAGAGTAACAGTGAAGAAGGCATCCATTGCTTTGAACATCTTTTAGTTCATCGTTGTTAGAAGCTTCAATGCAACTACTTCTTCCCACGTGAGCATGAAGAAGTTCGCAACACTTATTTTTCGATTGTGGTCCTTGATTTGCTTGTACATCCTCTTGAGGCTCTCCCCCTTCTGCTTGCAACCATCTTGTCGCACTCAATACGAGTCTTCTCAATCATCTTCTCTGCAAACTATCACCAGTAAACATTCAAGGGCAAGTTTCCTTTCTCCCGTCAAGTCATAACCCTTCTCTCTGCATGCTCCATGGCTTTGAGCTCAATCAAAGCCATGGCTTTTCCTCTTGTCCAATTAGGAGCATGTTTCTTCCTTAGTTTCTTTCTTGACACTGATTTTGCGAGCTCCTCCTCCTTATCCTCTTATTCTTCCTTATACTCTTCCCTTGGATTTTGGTCAAAACTAGAATGCCTAAATGTAAAACTGGAAAGAAAAGCTCTCCAATCCTTACAACTACACTTCCCATAAATACTAGAAATGCATTGCGGGTAAGAGATTCTTCCTCGTGTTTTTTCCCTTGCCCACGGCTGGAACTTATTGCAGGACAAACCGGAGAGATTATGGCAGAGGCTGATGACAAAACGAAGTGGTTCTCGTGGTGAAGTTGGATCTAAATCAGATCAAGCTCAAGCCCCAGAGCTGGGGAGTTTTCAGAGACAGGAGGCCAGATTTGTACAAGGTGCTTCTAACGGTAGATGGTAAAGTTTAGAATGCATGGTCTTGAAATATTCATGGAACCGATGTTTTAATTCATTAGAATTAGAGAATCCTATGAATAAATGAATTCCCAACATATGAAGGTCAACATTATGCTTCTTTAGTTTCTTCGTATTATTGTATTATTAATAAATCATCCCACTAATACTGTAGCAATAAAAAAAGAAGGAATACCACCAAGAGGAGATTCAAGCGTGACCCCTTTCACAAGTAGGTGAAGTTTTTCATGGTTCACCTGGAAAGCTAAGTAGTCATTTTTAAGGTCCAAAAGTTTTACTGCTACAAACTTCCTTCCAAACCTGTGGTGGTGTCAAGCTATAGTTCCAGCTTGATTGTCTTCAAATATCGTAAAACAGATTGAATGAAGATAACAGTTCAATATAGTGTTGTGATCAGTCCTCTAGTTGGTGAGTAGGAATCAGCCGTTCCATCTTTCTTTGCTCCAGGAGAATTGGGAGTATCTGTCAGTGCATTGTTCATCCACAATTTTAGAAAAATCACTCTTTCTCTCCCCTGAAGAATAGACTTCCTCAGTCAGTAGAGCTTGATAAGACAAAAGAATTAATCAAGAAGGACAATCGTGGAGAAATGGTGCCCAGCTCATCTTCTTGATCTGGTACCTAGTGCAATAGTTAGCATAAACAGGTGGTACAATTTAGATAAATAAGTGTACAATAATTATTTCTTAGAATAGCCCATATCCAGCATTCCAGTGGATGTATATCATGGTATACCTACATATTAAGTAGTGGTAAAGAAAAAGCTCTATCTATCCCAATCTATCTATCTCACTGCTTTTATTTCTAGATTCTCATGAAGAACTTTGGTTTTGAGCTATAAAACATGTGAAAAGGTCTATGGTTATAAATTAAAAGATTTAAAAAATGCTCTTAGAATATTGTTAAACACTATAATAGCTTTGCTTAATTGGAAAAAAAAAAATGGTAATTTGAAGATGCTAACAAAAGTTACATTGACAAATGAGGTTTTGTGCAATAGATTATTATCATTGCTCAAACTGTGAGTGTATGGAATATGGAAAAAGAATACACAAAATGTGCATATCAATTAACCAAAAAATCCTAACTTATATACGAGTGGTCCAAATTAAAACCAATCCGACGGCTACCAAAATCCCACTATGCTAATATTAGTATATAGCATCCTAATTGTACACTTGGACCTCACAAAACAAATTATCAGAAATAATATTGATCATTTCATCATTAGGTTTAAGGGTATACTAGATAATAAAAAAATGAAATAACTATTGCTAAAGTTATATATTATTGTTTTTAATAGAATATACAATAAAAATATTTTTAAAAAATTACTATTTCCATATTTTTAGTTAAGCTAATATAATAATTTTAAAACAATTTTGCAATATCATAGCTCCATTTATACAAGGATACTGCCATAAAATATTGATGGATTATATTTAAAAAAAATATAATAAAAAATAAAAATTATTAAAATTTTATAGTAGATAAAATTTATTATAAAATTATTTTAAATTTATAGAATTTCTACAAGTGGAGTACTAATATATATATATTTTAATAATTTATTTAAATAATTCATTATGATTTATAATTAAGTATTTAGTAATATTTATTCTTAATTATATTTTTTACCTAAGATATGCTGGTTTATAAAGAATATCTAATTTTAATATTTATATTTTTAAGTATTTATTTATGTTTTAGTGCACATATACAAGTATTTATTTTTAATAGAGTAGGTGATGAACTTAAGCTTCATTGTAAATCAAAAAATGATGATTTAAGAATGCAAATTATTAAAGATAGATCAAACTTTATGTTTGAATTTAACACAAGATGGATTGGGCATACTTTATTTTGGTGTGATATAAAGTTTAAAGGGGAAATACATGGAAAATTCAATGCTTATGACCAAGGATCGCATGAAGATTATGAAGAATCTGAAATAGTAGAGTGGTATATATTTAGATATGCAATTTTTGAAATTCATAAAAATTATGATAAAGAAAATTGGTCTGTGCCAATGAAAAGGTATATTGTTATTTAAATATTAAAGAAAAAAATTAAAATGATTATATTTTTCTTCCAATTTTCTAAAAACATTTTATATGAAATTTGATAATTTATAAAATTAGCAAGAAACATAAATGTTACCTTTCCTACCTAAAACCTGTAGATAAAAAAACTATTTCAGTTGATAATACTTATAAATAATATTCTCTTAATTAATTAGGACTAACCTCTCTATGCTGTGAATATTTAATATGATTAAAGTTTAAAATATTTAAAGTTTTCAAAAAGATTATACATTAACCTTTTATAAAAGAAGAACATTAATATTTACAATTCTCTATATCTATTAGTTGATAGTATTTGAGTTTATAAGAAAAAATCGTAAACATTTTAAAAGTCTTCTCCTAGGTATGGGTAAATAATAGTTAAAACTTATGAATATAAGCTATTATATTTTATTAAACTGTTTTCCATATACATTTCTATTAAATGGGATTAAAATTTAAAATTAATTAATGGATAATAGTTTTCTATATATAAAGTTGTGAGGGCCAAGTGTACGGTTACGATGCCGTATACTAATATTAGCATAGTGGGATTTTGATAGCTATCGGATTAGTTTCAATCTGGACCACTCGCTCCTGTATATAAACTAAGGTTTTTTGGGCTAATGGATATGCATATTTCTGTATTCCCTTTCCATATTCCAAGCACTCACATTGGTGGAGATGAGGGGCACCTTTGATTGTCTCTGGGGAATGCTTGGATTTGGGATTTTGGTTTAGATTTAACTTTTGCATTGTCTAGATCTAGCTTTTTCCATTTCCTTCTTTTTGTTCTTTTCTTTCAGGATTTTGGTTTAGATCTAGCTTTTTGCATTGTCTAGATCTACCATTTCCTTCTAGCTTTTTGTCATCTCTCTTCTTTTGCTCTTTCTTTTTCATTCGTCTCTATGGCAGATCAGCAATCTCCTCCTTTGACTCTTGAGCAGCAGTTGGTCCAATTGCTTGATGCTATGTGCTTGCAATTGAACAACCAAACTCAATTGATGGTGGCATTCACGGCACGTGGTCCAACTCCTCCTACTCTTGGTGCCAATCCTCGCGTTCGGCCGGAATTCTTTCATGGGAATCCCGGGGATGATGTGTACCATTGGTTCGATCACTTCACGGTGATTGCCACATATCATTCTTGGGATGATGCTCGACGTTTACGTGAGTTTCCCACGTGTCTCCAAGGGACGGCGTTGCAGTGGTACAATGGATTGAGTGCGGCCACTCGTGAGGATTGGAGTGTTCTTCCGGACATCTTCAAACACGCCTTCGGACATGCTGACGATTGTGACGATGCCTTCCAACAATTGCATCATCTTCGCCAAGGGCCATCTGAGTTGGTGATGCAATTTGGCGTTCGTTTCCAAAGTCTTTTGCTTCGTGCGGAGCCCAATATGTCGGAGCGAATCAAGCTAGGAATGTTGTGGCCAGCACTTCGTCAAGATCTTGTCGGCCTTGTGCATGCACTTGCTCCTGCCACCCTTGACGATGCTCTTCGCTTGACACAACGTTATGAGACGTCGCCTCTTCCACTTCTTGCTGCACGTCCTTCCACTCCACTTTTTATGAGTGATGGTCCTGTTCCCATGGAGGTTGATGCTGCTGCTACTTGAGTCCAAGGACAAGGATGAGGACGTGGTCGTGGCCGTGATGTTTGTTGCTGGGCGTGTGATGAAGTTGGTTATACTTATCGGCATTGTTGGTGCTTTTTGGATTGGTGACCTCCATTTCCTGGGTGGAGACCTTGGCATCAACAACGTCCCGTTGGTGCTGCTGCAGTGGAAGGTTTGGACACCGAGATGAATCCGGGAAACGAGGAGTTGCGCGAGTAATGGAGGGATCTTGCGCGAATAAGTCAGTGTCCCCTCCATCTTTCTTTCGGGAGTATCATCAAGGTGTTCACTCGGCACCAGTTCATCTAGTGTTTACTTTCCAAGCTCATCTTTATAACAAGAGGTCTCCTATTATTCTCTCCGTGTTGGTTGATACAGGTTTGAGTTTATCTTCTATTGCTCGACTTGTTGCCACACGTTGTCGTCTATACTTGTGTCGTGCGGCAGAACCAATTTTCATTCTTTATGGCAACAGCCATACACATGCATGTGCACGGGATGAGGCAGACTTGGTTGTGCGTGTGGGCGATCTTGAGCTTGAGTTGTAGTCATTGCAGGTGGTGCCGAGTCAAGCTTTTGACCTCATTCTTGGTATGGATTGGTTGCAGCGCAATCATGCCAAGTGTGACTTTGAGGCTTCTCCCCCTTGTCTCATACTTCCTTATGTTTCTTCCATTCCTCTCACATCTGTACCTCTTCATCCCTCTACTTCTACCTCTGCTTCCATTACTTTTGTTCCCCCACTATTTCCTCCTGTGTTTCCATCTTGTTCTGCTCTTCCCTTTTCCGATCTCTCCGCCGATCTTTGTGTTGTAACAGTTGACCAGCTTATGAAGGAGTATTCTGATCTCTTTGACTTTGACCTATCGTCTAGAGCCAAGATTGCTACACGTCATCCGATTCCAACTAGGGATGCTCGTCCAATCAAGGTTCCTGTTCGTCGTCGGTCACCAAAGGAGATCAAGATTTTACATGCAAATGTCCAGGAGATGTTGGAGAAGGGTGTTATTCAGAAGTCGCGAAGTCCTTGGGCATGTGAACCTCATCTTGTGACGAAGCCTAATGGGAGTATTCGTTTCTGCATCGACTATCGTCCGTTAAACGACGTAACGATCGCGGATGTGTACCCTCTTCCTCACACTGCTGATCTCTTGGATCGTCTGGGGCGAAGTCGTTGGTTCACCAAGCTCGATCTTGCTTCTGGGTACTGGCAAGTACCGATGGCCGAAGAAAATATTCCTAAGACTGCTTTTCGTACACCATTTGGTTTGTATGAGTTCTTGGTGATGCCATTTGGTTTGAACAATGCTCCAGCAACTTTTCAACGGATGATGGACGAGGTTCTTTGCGATATGCCGGAGGTGACTGCTGACTTCATTGATGATGTCTTGATCCACTCGAAGGGGACGTGGGAGGAGCACGTTTGTGATGTTTGTAAAGTGTTGGATCGGCTACGCGATGTTGGTTTAAAGCTGAAGCGGTCGAAGTGCGTGTTTGGATCCAAGGACACAACTTATCTTGGGTACCGTATTTCTCGTGAGGGTTTGCAAGTTGATCCTGACAAACTTGTGGCTGTTCTAAAGTTCCCTACTCCAAAGTGTATGAATGATGTGTAGCACTTCTTGGGCAAGGTGCAGTATGTCGGGCGTTTTGTGGATCATCTTTCTGATCGCACTACACCATTACGAATGTTGCTGAAGTCATCAACATCATCTTTCATCTGGTCTCCGGATTGTGAGCGGGCGTTTGGGGATCTCAAAAAGTTATTGACAACTCCTCCGATTTTGGCATATCCTAACTACACTCGACCTTTTATTTTGCGCGTGGATGCTTCTGACATTGGTCTTGGAGGTGTGTTAATGCAAGAGAGCTCGAGTGTGCCTGGTCAGTGCCATCCCATTGCATATATAAGCCGTACATTACAACCAGCGGAGATGAACTACTCCACAATAGAGAATGAGTGTTTAGTAGCAGTTTGGGGTTTTGAGAAACTTCATACATATCTACATGGTTCTCGGACGTTACTTGAAGGTGACCATGCTGCTGTTACTTCATTATTAAAGCGAAAGAACCTGGTTGGTCGTACTGCTTGGTGGGCTTTGAAGCTTCAGATATATGATTTTGATGTTGTTCACCGCCCAAGGAGTTCTATGGCTGATGCTGATGCCCTTTCTCGAGCTCCTCTTCCTTCTTCATTCTCTTCTCATGTTTCTGACGAGCCTATCGTTCCAGCATCTGTGGATTTTCTAGACGAGGATTCTGTGCCGTTGGCGGTTGCTATACTTGACGTTCAGTGTCCACAAGGTGCAGAGCAAGATCTACCTTCACTTGATGAGGTTCGCGAGGCTCAAAAGATTGAGCCATGGATTCGAAGGCTTCGAGATGGGTTTGAGAATCCTGTATCACTTGCTGATGACTTGCCTTTCCGGCATTTACATTCTCAATATCGTCTTGAACGTGGCCTTCTTTATTTTTTGGGGACAGATCCTGATGATCAATTACGGCTGGTGGTGCCTTCTATCTTTATTCCGTAGTTTCTCCATACCTACCATGATTCTCCTATTCTAGGTGGGCATATGGGACATCGTCGTGTAATCGAGAAGCTACGCAGGTTTTTCTATTGGCCGGAGATGTGACGTGATATTATCCGGTATGTGCGTAGCTGCGTTTGGTGCCAAGCTCGTAATACTCCCCCTCGGACTGCGGAAGGACAGTTGGAGTCAATTGCAGTTTCCCGTCCGTTTGAATTGGTGGCATTTGATCTTATGGGACATTTTCCATGGTCAACTGCTGGCAATGAGTATGTTATTATTGCTTCTGACTATTTGACTCGTTGGGTGGAAGTTGGTGCTCTTGCTAGTGCCTCTGCAACTACTGTTGGATACTTCCTCCTCAATCGAGTGGTGTTCCAGCATTCTTGTCCAGAGCGGATTCTTTCGGATAATGGTCCCGCTTTTATGGCTGAGGCGTTTCATGTTTTGACGTCTCAGTTGGGGATTCGCCACACTTTCACGAGTGCTTATCATCCACAATTAGATGGTCTGGTGGAACGGCTCGTTCGGACATTCAAGGGGATGATTGCGAAGTATGTGAACTTTCAGCATTCGGATTGGGATGGTTATTTGCCGTCTCTTCAGTATACATATGTCACTGGGGTGCAGAGTTCTGTTGGTGCTTCACCATATAAACTCCTATATGGTCATGATTCAATATTACCAACGGAGCTGGGTTTACCTTCGCAATTGCCACGAGCTGCGGATGCTAGGTCATGGAATCAATATTTGACAAGCATTCTTCCACTTGTCCGAGCAGAGTCTGCCGAACACTTAGGCCGCGTACAAGTGGGACAACAACGGCGCTACAACTCCCGTCATCGTCCACCTGCAGAGTACAAAGTGGATGATTTGGTGTTAGTTCGTTTTCCCTATCTTACGGTAAGTGGTTTATCTAAGGGGCTCCTTGCACAGTGGAAAGGACCGTATCGGGTGTTGCGGCAAGTTGGACCACAAGTTTATGAGGTTCGGCCTGACGTCGAGCAGGCCGATCCTCCAGAGATTGTGCATGTGCAGCGGTTGAAACGCTTTATACAAAGGGATCAGGAGTAGTTAATACCATCTACAGATCCACCGATGCCTCCTCCTGATGTTCCTCCAGATCCTGGCCCATCTACAATAGAACCCTAATAGTCTTCCATTATCCTAAGAGGGGGGGATGATGTGAGGGCCAAGTGTACAGTTATGATGCTGTATACTAATATTAGCGTAGTGGGATTTTGATAGCCGTCGGATTAGTTTCAATCCGAACCACTCGCTCCTGTATATGAGCTAGGGTTTTTTGGGCTAATGGATATGCACATTTCTGTATTCCCTTTCCATATTCCAAGCACTCACTAAGTGTTAAAAATTAATAACTTTTAAAACATTTTCAGTTGTGAATTTCTAAATTAAACTATTTTTTGTCATGTTTTAATTTGTAATTATGCTGATCTTTATTCTTAACTTTCATATATCAGAGCTATTTATTACTTATATTTTCAAGTACTTTACTCAACATATTTAACTTCTTGTTAACTATATTAAACGACATAAATCTATAGCAATAAAAGGGTTGATGTATTATGGACAGTTTTCATTTATTATAGATGAATTTCATACAAAACAACATCAAGCTCATGTATATCAAACAAGTATCAAATTAACAAAATATTGTAGCTAGCTCACGATTTTGTTTTAATGTTCAAATGTTAAAGTTTCTCATGATAGATTAACATCTAAACTAGGATTATTGTCCAATAACCATATAACAAGATTTAAGAATGTATAATTCAATTAGTCCAACCCAACATAAAATTTAGCTATTATGTATTTTATTAAATTTAATATTTAAAGGAATTTTACTTAATTTTTTTATAATATAACTTTTTAAATTAAAATAAATTTTAAATTAGTATATAATTCAAATTAAATATTATAATTATAATTATTATTTTATAAGACATAATGAATACTTTATCATTATCTAGTATAGTATAATGTATTCTTATTAAATAATATATTTTAATTAATGATCTTTTATATTTTTTATGTGCTCAAGTTACTTCTATTAAAAATGTTTTATTCAACAAGAACTCCAAAAAACACAAATTCAGATTTATTCTGTTATATCTTTTCTCTTTTATAATTTTTTTCTCTAGAATTTTTGAAACATTCTTAAATATTAGTTATATTAAGATTCATTGTACTCTTTTATAACTTTAGTGAGTGATTGGAGTATGGAGATATACTATTAATTTCACCCAAAAGCCTTGAAGTGAGAGCCTTTACACGCCAGTTTATACCTTTAAATTCATTAAGTATTCTATTGATGTATTTTACATCACACAAATACATTATAAATATATTTAGCTTCAAAACTTAACCTTTCTTTCCTGAATTTTTTAGTTTAAAGTGCATTGATTTGTATCCATACTTATAAGAAAACTTTTGTTGCAATTTAAGATCTAGAGTTGTGATCTAGGATCTATAGCTAGCAAGGTTGGTTTATTAAATGTTGTGCTAAACTTTATATATTTATGGTCCAGTTTGAGTTTGCTATAACACTTAATATAGTCCTTTCCACTAAGCAAGTAACCAAGACAAACTATAAAACTAGGGAAACAAATTAACACTACATCATCTACTTTATACTTTGCAAATGGATGATGATAAAAGTTGTAATGTTGTTATTCTCCCACTTGTATATATTGCAAATATTTAGTAAACTCCAATTGAACCAGTAGAATAGTGTCTATCAAATATTAATCCCAAGATTTAACATTAGCAACTTATGATAGTTATGAAAGTAAACTCAACTTTGTTGGTAATATTAGACCATAATTATATAAAACTTTTTATGGTGAAACATCAGCAAAACTTTGTACCCTTGTAATATATGCATACTGAAGCAGTGGTAATTAACCATTTAATCCAAATACTGAAAGTTCACATACTTTACAATCACCCATTTAAAAGTCTAAAATGAGATATTTCACCAAATCATCTATTTGTGGATGAAAAATACTCATGAAAGTGTGGTATATCCCTACTTGAGCCATCAAGACATAAAATGTTTTAGCCATAAATGCGGGATAATTATTTGCAAGAATCTAGACAAAAATGATAGAATACCAGTAGATTGAGAAGGAAGTATTTAATTGTAATTGTAAATGCACTAACAAAAACATCAAATTCCACTTAAAAAGTCAAGTAATTTGAAACAATATTGATGTATTCATTATTAATAGTTGACTGTGGGAAAAGCCCCACTAAATCAAACTCCACAAACTTAAACAAATAAGAAATTGCAATTGATTTCAACCATTCTTTTATAACATGAGGGGGAGTATTACAAGTTTTGCACTAAACACAACTATATATATATTTTTGCAATTTTTTAATCACACAATGATGTTTTATATGTTAGTTGAGAATAAAAACTTTATAATAAACTATAAACTCTTGAATTTGGACTTCCTTAAAAGTCATTTAACACAGTATTACTCAAATTGAATGATGTTTAAACCCAACTCAAACTCAATGATACTTATCCCTAAGTATCCCAATTGCTCAAATTATTCTAATACCCTTAATCAATTGGAAAATAAGGTGCACTCTTATTTATGAGCTCTTTCTCTTTATATTTAAACCCTAATAGATTGTATCTCAAGTTATTTATATAAGTATAGAGAAAATATAGAATAAAGATCAAAGGCATCATATAAATGTTGAAATGCTAAGTAAGTGATGTAGGATTTTCAAACCCATCACAAAGCTATTAAATCTATAATTTAATCTTTTGAGCCTTATGAACCTCATCAAAATAAGGTAAATCTAGCTTTAACTTTCTGGACACTAAACATCAAATATAACAACCACCAATGGCATAAAATCCTTATAAAAAAAATCCAACAATGTTGGAATAATAGGCTTGTCAGAAATACAAGAAGAGAGCAAAATGTAAAGAACTAACTCCCCAAGGTGTTGTAGGCTAAAGGATCCCTGAAACCATAACCAAAATGATAAAGAGTTAATCAGATAAGACCAAGTTTGAAATTGAGTCTGAGATCAACTCTGAAACCGAGTTTGAGACTGTGAGTAAGATTTTTTCCACCTTTACTCACATTTTTGCCCCTGCCTATAAAATAGTGACAAACAAATAAAGACAAAAACATAGAGAAAGAAGAGAAGAAGATTGAAAGAGAACTCAACATTAAACCCAAAGGCATAAGTAAGGATAAACATATGTCACTCTCTCAACTCTACTTTGCATAAACAGTCATAGACAAGAGAAAAAATAATTAATTTAATACAAATGCATATAACAATAAGTGGGGGTTATTTTCCAGTAGGTTTAAGTGCTATTTATATACTACATGATTTTATAACCATTCCTAAATGCTTTATGTTTGTCTATGATAAGTGTTCCCTAGGTTGAGTTTTTATTCTTTGGATGCTTAAACTTAGGTGTAACTCCATTTTACTTAAGCTTTCTTCTTTTACTCTACCTGGGATGATACACAAAATAAAATATTTACCTCTTCATCACTCCCCAATAACAAAGCTATTGCTTATCCTCAAGTAGTCAAATTCTCTAAATCTTACTCCAAGTTGCTAAGCTTTGTCTTTATAGTGATAAGCTCAATGCTTTAGTGTAGATTATTGATGTAAATAACTAAATTGTCCATTTTACTTTAGTCACTTAACCACTTCTTTGACCACATGGAAAAGTCTCACTCATGACCTCTATAAGTCTTATTCCCAACTTGGGGATTTACTAGTTTCGTGAATGACATTTATGCCACATAGCCTTTGCACTTAGTCCAATTGCTCTACGTGCCCGATCCTATGACTAACACCCAAAAGTACTACTGATATATTAATTTGTTACGTTAATGCTATGTCTATTTACCCTTGTTTCATTGGTAATCCTAGACCACCCATGCCATAATCTCATCTCTTATAGACTAGGCTATCCGTATATGAGTGGTTATCCCAAAACCACTCCTTAGCATCCTTAGGATGCCTAGAGATATGGGGAATAACCTTCCTCAACATCCTTTTTCGGTCCTTATTAAGTCCATTTCTGTCCCCAGCTATGTTCACTAACATTGCTATTGGGATAGGGCCAGAAGGCTTAACCATTGTGTCCCATTGACCTTTGGGACTTTCTTGCCACATGACCACATCTTTAGTCACTACACAAGAGGATTGCTCCTCTTCTTTCCATAGTCTAGGACTTTGGGACAACATCTCAAAACACCATCAACTTACACAAGCCTTGTGGGTGCTCTCCCCACCTTTCGCCTTTGGGTGCTCTAGCCATGTGTCTAGAGCGAGGTTTCAATAAATCACACCAGGTATCTAAGTAGGTAATGCCACCCATACTTAGATTGGGAGCATCAACCATTCGATTTCTCAAGGGAGCTATAGTCAGCTCTTGAACTCTTCACCAAGTTACCTCACTTGTCCATCTATATTCACTTTAGCTTTGGACTCTTCAGTGGTTATATTATCACTCATCATATGGATATAACCTTCCTTGGTTACACTGGCTTTCTCTGGCTAAACTAGCTCTATTAGAGTCCTCTCCTTATTATACTTTTAGAACTCACCAAACCCCCCAGGGTTTGGGAGACGATCACTTTGGGCTTTCATCCTCAGACTTGAACTTGGACTTGGTCTCAGATTTAGACACAGTCTCAGTCTCGGTCTCGGTCACGGTCTCGGTCTCGGTCTCGGTCTCGGCCTCGACCTCGAACGAGCCCGGGTACGTTTTGAGCTCATGAGCTCGGAAGCTGAGCTCACAACTTCTCAAACACAAGGAAAACATTGGTTTGTCCTGAACTAACATCTTTTCATTTTTCAAATTTTGATTTAATCTATATTTCTAAGTAAATTCGATCAATAAAATACAAATATAAATATAGATTCAAACACTAAAAGTGATCTAAAAACACTTCTTAAGTTCTACAATTGTAAGGCTTGCCTGATGGATGTGATAGTTGATCTTAGAATCTTGGTTTAGTTCCTGGATAAAAATGTAATAAATGTGCTTGCAAGCTAAATATACCTTTCCCCTGTTCTCCCTTTGTGTAAAATCTGGACAGGTATAGGATGGATTTTCACAGATTTTGATAGTGTAGCTCATATCCTTTGACAACTTAGTCACAATAATAAACTCCTTAGCCACGGCATTGATGTAGTTTATCTTTGTGATTGTGCATTTCAACGCCTTTGCTAGCTTAATCTTCTCTTGTGCACCTTTTGAAATGGAAAATCTGTATTGTATAGCCTTCCCATTTCTAGCTGGTCGTGTATGCCGATCTAATGTTGACATTGGTGGCATAGTAGAATCAATAGCAACATTTGAGGAAGTTTTCAGCTTGAAACTAGCTCTCTCCAGACTTTCAATCTCTTCTTTCAAAAGATTGTAGCTTTGCTCAACTAACCACTCCTCTAGCATAGAATTTGGCTTTGAGATAATTGAGGTGTGGATCCAGTTTGTATGAGTAACATTAGTCCCATAACAGTAAATCCAACTTGACTGGAGGCCCGTTACCCCTAGATCTCGACAACCAAAGAAACATGGTACTGCTGAAGAACTTGAACTTGAGCGCACAAATGTAAGACACTGACCTCGACTCCCAATCATTCCAAAGCAACGCACATTACTTTTGGCATTGACTCTTCAAATTGCCCAGCTGATACAAAAAATTGGCTCACGAGCAATAATCTTCTCAACCTCTGACACTGGATTTACTTGTGTAACAATTGGCACCTCCTCCACTCCATGTTCTTTAGTTCTTCTCCAGTGTCGTGGAACAAAATGGTAGTCAAACTCTGGATGGTGAGAGCTAGAAGGAGTGATGTTGGGCCCATCAAATGTTTATTGACGCTTCAAATGGGCTACCCTCATGTCCCCAAGTGGTTCATAACTTGATTCCATAGGAGTTCCAGTAACAACTTCCCCCACCATCTTAGATATTGACCTTGCTGCTAGTGTTGTCCTTCTACCAACCCACTCTCGAAGCTTGTTTAAATTTGGACCTCTATTAGCAAACCTTGCTTCTTATGCAGCCAAAGCTTTTGATGACTGCTCAAGAGATCTAGTGAGGTCGGAGAGTGTAGCTTCATAGAGGGACACTTTTCCTTTCCTTGCTTCGGAAGTTCTTCAACTCCAATATTTGCTCTCAGAGAGACTAATTGTTAGTGTAAGTGCAATATCATCAAGTGGTTGATCCTAGGAAAAATGCAACATTTGAATATGACAAAAAAAGAAAATGAGAGAAAACTTACATGGAGAATATAATGGCCCCACTAAAACATTTGAGCTTCCCACCATACTGTGAGACACAAAATCCCTAGGCCCCAAAGTGGAGCCGGAAAGGGTGCCACGTGGTAGTGGCTGAAGCGAGAGCCAAACAAGTGTAACACGTTTGGACCAAAAGCTCCGACTTGAAAAGTCAAGAGCGGGAGTGGAACTCCCAAAGAAGTGCTCGAGGAACGAGCATGAAGCGAGCAAAAAGCGAGGCTCCAAAAAGGGACCCAAAAGGACCAACACATGACACGTGGAAGTGTCCGAGATGGACCCGAGTTGGAGTCCGAAGTGGAGTCCGAGATGGACTCGAGTTGGAGTCCGAAGTGGAGTCCGAGATGGACTCGAGTTGGAGTCCGAAGTGGAGTCCGAGATGGACCCGAGTTGGAGTCCGAAGTGGAGTCCGAGATGGACCCGAGTTGGAGTCCGAAGTGGAGTCCGAGATGGACCTGAGATGGAGTCCAAGGTGGACCCGAAATGGAGTCCGAGATGGAGTCCGAGGTGGACCCGAGATGGACCCGAAATGGAGTCTGAGATGGAGTCCGAGATGGACCCGAGATGGAGTCCGAGATGGACCCGAAGTGGAGTCCGAGATGGAGTCCGAGATGGAGTCCGAGATGGAGTCCGAAGTCGAGACCGAGACCGGGACCGAGACCGAGACCGAGACCGAGATCAGGACCAAGAACGAGACCGAGGCCGAGGCCGAGACCGAGCCCGAGCCCGAGTCTGAGTCCGAGTCTGAGTCCGAGTCCGAGTCCGAGTCCGAGTTCGAGTCTGAGAGGGTGAAAGCCCAAAGCGTTCGTCTCCCAGACCCTGGGGGGTTTGGTGAGCTCCAAAAGTATAGTAGGGGGAGGACTGCAGTGGAGCCAGTTTGGCCAGGAAAGGCCAGTTTGGCCCAGGAAGGCCGGACCCAGTGTTGGGTGATGAGCTTCCCACTGGGAAGTCCAAGACTAGAGTGAACACAGACCGACAAGCAGGGTAGCTTGGTGAAGTGTCCAAGAGCCGGCTCTAGTTCCCCCGGGAGATCGACTGGCCGATGCTCCCAGTCCAAGTGTGGGTGGCACTACCTACTTGGATACCTGGTGTGGCTCAACGGAACCCACTCTAATCCCATGGCTAGAGCACCCAAGGGCAGAAGGCAAGGAGAGTACCCAGGTGGCTCGCGTAAGGCCACGGTGTTCCGAAATGTTGTCCCAAAGGCCCAGACTGTGGAAAGGAAGAGGAGCAGTCCTCTAGGGTAGTGACCAAGGACACAGTTGTGTGGTGAGGAAGTCCCAGAGGACTGTGGGACTTAGTGGTCGGGCCTGTGGGTCTCGATCCAGTGGCAGTGTTGGCAAACACGACCAGGGGCAGAAAGGGACTTAGTGGGGACTGATAGAGGGATATTGGGGAAGGCTATTCCCCTTGTTGGTGGGCATCCTAAGGATGCTAAGGAGTGGATTTGAGATGACCACTCACGGATGGTTTGCCTAGTCTTGGAGAGCCAAGACTGTGATGCAAGTGGTATTGGACTACCAGTGTGGCAAAGGTGATTGGGCATGGCCTTAGCGTAACGGGCTGCTATGCCGGTGGTACCTTTGAGTGTCGGTCATGGGATCGGACACGTGGAGCACTTGGACCAAGCGCAAATGTTGAGTGGCATGGATGCCATTCTCGGGGCTAGCAAGTCCCAAGTCCTGGATTGGACTTATGGAGGTTGTGAATGAAACTCCTCCAAGTGGTCAGAGGTGTGGTTAAGTGACTAAAGTAGAATGGAAAATTTAGTCTCTTACAATTTGGTATCAGAGCTGTTCCTTAGTCCGACTTTTATTGGTGCTCAAGTATATCACCACTAGTGTTGGCATCGGAAGGTCCGAGGAGTGGGCCTATCCTTGAGGAGTAGCAAGTCGGGAAGACATGACTCTCCATCACAGTTCATGTGTGAACTTGTAGATGAGGTGGTGGATAGAAAAGGGCCAATAATGGAGATCTTGGGAACAGTGCAAGGTTTTCCTCATTGAGTTGAGGATGTGATCCGGATGAGCATTTGTCTCAGCAAATTGGCTAAGGTTGTTGTGGTAAACAACTAAAGTTGGGATCACGGGAAAGATAGAGACTCCAAAACAATAAAGGAGTCACAAGATTATCCTCATATAGTTGAGGTTGGTGCTCATGAATGTGAGACCAAAGGTAATGACCGTGGAAGGTCAAATACGGAAGAGGACTCAAGTCCTTGAAATGGTAGCCGGGGCTACCTTTAATAAATGCTGGAACAACCCAAGGAGTTGGGGGGTGTACTTAGAGATGAGTGGTATTCTCATCGCATGGACAAGTAGTCCTAAGGGGCAAAAGTTGCCCCCAGAGAACAAAATCAAGTGTCGGAGTAACACTTGTGAAAATAGTCCTTTTGAGTAGGACAGGAATGCAAGAAGTGTATTCTAGTGAGCTAGTGCCTCACAAGTAGGACCTTACGGGTCTGTGGATTAACCAAGTCCAAAACTACTGGATGACTCAAGTAGAGTCAAGGGATGGTTCTAAAAGGACTGATGGAAGCATTTGGACTAAGGTGTGTTGTACCCCACAAAGGATGGAGGGGGATCATAGGATCCAAGGATGAGAATAGAGGGTATCTCATCGATGGCAAAATGTGCCATGCTAAAGTTATGGGAAAGGTGTTCCCAGAAGAAAACAACTTTGACATAAAGTTGTGTGTGACCTCTATGGGGCAGTGCTAACGGATGGTTGGCATGAGAAAGAGCGGTGTTGGTCTTGGCAAAGACTTAGACACGAAGGGGAAATGTCATAGAGGTAGGCTCGTGGAGCCGATGGTGTGGAGACACCAAATGTGCTAAGGTGTGATACCTTGAGGCTATGTTGGTGGGTTCATGAGAACCCCTTGCCAAAGGAATCCCAATGGAAATGGGAATGGCATAGCCTAAGCTGCAGAGCATGCAGTTGGAGTGTGGTGACCCAGATAATGATGAAGGTGTGAAAGCACCAAGCAATGAGTTGTAGGACTTGACAACTATGAGGCAACTAAGCAAGAGGTGCAAAATAACTGGTTAAACGGGTAGGAGGTAGCTACCCAAGACTTCTTAATAGCATAAGGAAGTTGGATATACCCTTACGGGGGATAAGTTGCTTGTGTTGCGATATAGTAAGTCAATGTCATAAAAGGAAATACTCATTGTCAAGAAAGCCATCATTGGGACACCCGGACACTGTAGAACACCAGAAGGTGGTGTTTGATGTCGCGAGGGCACTGGATAAAGCCCAAGGGACTAAGTCCCTAGCAAATGATGGATAGAAGGTGCTATCCAAATGTCCAAGGTTGCGGAGACAGGAGAGGACTGTCTACCCGAGTTGGACAAAGCCAAAAATGGAATTTTGGCAAGGCTAGTGATGGGCATGTAAAGGCCCATAAGCAACAATGTAATCCCAGTGTGTGGGATTATAACGTGAGCATACCCGGATTGAGGAACCACTCCCTAGGCTATTGGGTAGGTTCATCCCTAAGAATACTTGCTAAAGCGTGATAGAAAGTGCAAAGCTATCCTCCTGGTCTGGAGGAGAATGACCAAAGGAAAGGTGTGAAGCCAAAAAGCAAGAAGTAAGGGGATAGAACCGAACCATAGGAATCAAAGGGCATAACTAAGGTTGGTTATGCCAGCTGGGAGTGGAGAATCAAGTGGGGGCTCGAGGGTGTTGCCGCTAGCAACCGTGATGCCATGGAGAGTCTAAAATATGGAATTGTCCATGTTAAACTATGTGGCATTTTGAAAGCTTGCAAAAAGGGAGGCCTTAGCAAGCTGAGGGACAGAGTTCCTTCAAAATTCCCAAAGACGATTCTAGGTAGCTTAGTACCTAGAAAGGCCAAGTGTAAATGGTTCATGGAACGCACGAAATCAAAGTGGCGCAGCAAAAGCGTGGTCTTGAAGCTTGCCATGAGGCAAGGCTATCAAGGTTAGGGAAGTAGTTCCCGAGTGTTCAAGAGAGGGCTTTGAACGAAAGTCGATGGTCAAGGACTTTCACGCTTATGCAGGAACCATGTTACAGTGGTTGGAGGACTTGCCAAGCGAGATTGGCACGTCGGGGGAACAAATACCCTAGTTGAAGGTGATAACTTCAAAAAGGGTGGGCCATGGGGCTGAGCATGGAGGAGTCCATGCATGATCACAGACATGTCAAGTGAGAGGACTTGGCAGTGTGGAGGAACTAGGTTCCTAAGCTGTGATCTGTAGCGCGCTTTAAAAATAACTTGGTGCACCGGCGTGGGGAGTCACGCCAGGCATCTTGTGTGATGCCGTCCGTAGATGCATATACGGAGGTTGGGTTCGAGTCCCGACCCTCTAGTGCTTGGGTTCGAGTCCCAAATCACTAGGGCGTGGTGATGGTTTGGAATATGAGGACACTCATATTTCGGTGGTCATGGACTCTCAGTGGGGAGACTGGTTTGGGCACACCGCCAAGCGAGGGATGCCTCGGAGTCGTGATGCACGGTTAGATTGCTTAGTGTGAAAGCTCGGCATATTTAACTTGAACGCTTTGGTGCAAGTGGCACCAAAGACGTGGTGAGTGAGATGGGGACACCTAATCTCAGTTGCTATGGACCCTTGGCCGGAAGGGTTGGCTTGGGCGCACCGCCAAGTGTGGGGGATGCCCCCGGGGTCGTAGTTAACAAGTTAAAGGTCTGGAAGACCTAGTACCTATTGGCAAACCTGTTAAGGTGCCGAGGTGAGATCACTACGTGATCTTGTGGCTAAATAAGGACAAGGTCCTTGTTTGGGTTAAGGAATAAGGTTCCTAGTTCAAAGTGTTGATTTGAACTATTAATGATGGTGTGGCTTCGTCAAGGTGACCAAGTGGGAAAAGCACCTTAGGGAAATGAGCTATGTCATTGCGATGGCATAGTGTGTCCAAGGAAAGTAGTCTCTAAAGAGACCCATGAGAGGGTCACAAAGTTGGGCCGAGGATAGAGCCCACAGCAGAAGATGCTAAAAGAGACTTATTAGGGGTGAACACCCTAGTCTTGGCAAAGCAGAGCCTTTGCTATGGAATCAAAAGAATACCTCAAGGAGGGAGGTAGAGATTCGATGTTGCTTGGTGCAACAATCAACAGATAGGAGCAAAAGATGAGTGGCCAAGATAGGGCCGTGGAATCCCTGGGAAGGAATCCAAGTGACAAAGTTAGGCGAGGAACACTAATGTGTTGGACGCTAACAAATTGCGGGAAAGGAAGTGTGTTTCCAAGGATGGATTCCGAATTGCTCCGATTTGGCGAAAGTGGAAGCTCCAAGGGAGGGAGCGGTAAGGTAGCCAAATGATAGGGCGATGGACAACCCTAGCACAAAGTGTGATAAATGGAACTTAGTGCCCAAGGTGGCACGAAATAGAAGAGAGGATGATGGTGCCCTCAAGTAATGAACTTCCTAGGATAGGGAAGTGGAGTTGCACAATCTGTGCAATGCAAGGTGTTGGAGACACCTAGGAAATTGACTTCCAAAAGTCAAAAGAGTAAAAGTTCCAAGGTGCAAACATTCCATAGATGGAAATTGAGACTACTCAAGAAGGAGTAGTGGGATTAACTTAGAGAAGGGTCTCTAAGAGGTTTAGCGAGAACTAAACCAATAAAAGGAGAGAACCACTACATGTGGTCCAATTAGTCTTTAAGTTGGAGAGACTACCCTCCTTAGAGGATAGGCAAGGCATGGTGAGCCTTTGGTGTCAAACCATTGAGGCATATGCAAAAGGCATGGTGAGCCTTCAATGTCAAACCATTGACAAATATTGGCTAGGTGCCAAGGATGGAAATGGTAACACATGCGGGTGTTACTTTACAAAATGGTTTACAGTTCGATGAGGACATCGAACTTCGTCTATGGGTGGTGGAGTTGTGAGACACAAAATCCCTAGGCCCCAAAGTGGAGCCGGAAAGGGTGCCACGTGGTAGTGGCTGAAGCGAGAGCCAAACGAGTGTAACACGTTTGGACCAAAAGCTCCGACTTGAAAAGTCAAGAGCGGGAGTGGAACTCCCAAAGAAGTGCTCGAGGAACGAGCACAAAGCGAGCAAAAAGCGAGGCTCCAAAAAGGGACCCAAAAGGACCAACACATGACACGTGGAAGTGTCCGAGATGGACCCGAGTTGGAGTCCGAAGTGGAGTCCGAGATGGACTCGAGTTGGAGTCCGAAGTGGAGTCCGAGATGGACTCGAGTTGGAGTCCGAAGTGGAGTCCGAGATGGACTCGAGTTGGAGTCCGAAGTGGAGTCCGAGATGGACCCGAGTTGGAGTCCGAAGTGGAGTCCGAGATGGACTCGAGTTGGAGTCCGAAGTGGAGTCCGAGATGGACCTGAGATGGAGTCCAAGGTGGACCCGAAATGGAGTCCGAGATGGAGTCCGAGGTGGACCCGAGATGGACCCGAAATGGAGTCTGAGATGGAGTCCGAGATGGACCCGAGATGGAGTCCGAGATGGACCCGAAATGGAGTCCGAGATGGACCCGAGATGGAGTCCGAGATGGAGTCCGAGATGGAGTCCGAAGTCGAGACCGAGACCGGGACCGAGACCGAGACCGAGACCGAGACCGAGATCAGGACCAAGAACGAGACCGAGGCCGAGGCCGAGACCGAGCCCGAGCCCGAGTCTGAGTCCAAGTCTGAGTCCGAGTCCGAGTCCGAGTCCGAGTTCGAGTCTGAGAGGGTGAAAGCCCAAAGCGTTCGTCTCCCAGACCCTGGGGGGTTTGGTGAGCTCCAAAAGTATAGTAGGGGGAGGACTGCAGTGGAGCTAGTTTGGCCAGGAAAGGCCAGTTTGGCCCAGGAAGGCCGGACCCAATGTTGGGTGATGAGCTTCCCACTGGGAAGTCCAAGACTAGAGTGAACACGGACCGACAAGCGGGGTAGCTTGGTGAAGTGTCCAAGAGCCGGCTCTAGTTCCCCCGGGAGATCGACTGGCCGATGCTCCCAGTCCAAGTGTGGGTGGCACTACCTACTTGGATACCTGGTGTGGCTCAACAGAACCCACTCTAATCCCATGGCTAGAGCACCCAAGGGCAGAAGGCGAGGAGAGTACCCAGGTGGCTCGCGTAAGGCCACGGTGTTCCGAAATGTTGTCCCAAAGGCCCAGACTGTGGAAAGGAAGAGGAGCAGTCCTCTAGGGTAGTGACCAAGGACACAGTCGTGTGGTGAGGAAGTCCCAGAGGACTGTGGGACTTAGTGGTCGGGCCTGTGGGTCTCGATCCAGTGGCAGTGTTGGCAAACACGACCAGGGGCAGAAAGGGACTTAGTGGGGACTGATAGAGGGATATTGGGGAAGGCTATTCCCCTTGTCGGTGGGCATCCTAAGGATGCTAAGGAGTGGATTTGAGATGACCACTCACGGATGGTTTGCCTAGTCTTGGAGAGCCAAGACTGTGATGCAAGTGGTATTGGACTACCAGTGCGGCAAAGGTGATTGGGCATGGCCTTAGCGTAACGGGCTGCTATGCCGGTGGTACCTTTGAGTGTCGGTCATGGGATCGGACACGTGGAGCACTTGGACCAAGCGCAAATGTTGAGTGGCATGGATGCCATTCTCGGGGCTAGCAAGTCCCAAGTCCTGGATTGGACTTATGGAGGTTGTGAATGAGACTCCTCCAAGTGGTCAGAGGTGTGGTTAAGTGACTAAAGTAGAATGGAAAATTTAGTCTCTTACACATACAAGCCAACACTCCATTTGTGGAAGGTGTTCAATTAACACTTTGTCTCCTTCATGCCACCATATGTATATTTCATTTGCTTTTGCCTCGTGTTCCTCTTTAGTTGGTGCATCCATCCATTTCCGACAAAGCTGCTTGAACTCATGATGGAAGGTAGACTTGATGCATTGGTAATATTCATTGATGCTCTTTGCCCAATGAAACTCATAACTCTTCTCTCTACCTTGTAATAGCTAACTTTTATCACCTCCGAATACTTGTTGTACAGCCAACCAGTTAGCACCAGCAGCATCTGCCATGAAACCACAGAAGTTAGTTTCTTCCTGGTTCCCTATTCAACAATCTTGGATATACATATCTACAAGACAGTTTGTGCTTGGAAATCTTGAATATTGAATTTGGCTATAGCTATAGTTAAATTGCACTACGACCTATAGAAGGAATGGTTATAATGTAAATCCGTATAGATCCTTAAAAAATGAATAATCATAAATATGAACTCCCATTGTTGACCAGCCTAAAACTCATTTCATATGGTCGAAATGGATCCAAGAAGTAGCCAAGTCCCCATCTCCATCCATATCCATTCATTGTACAAAGTCCACACTAGAAGCAGGACCAAGGGTGGACATTTTAAAGATGAAAGGGCATTGACTGTTCGAAGTCACTTAGCTAACGAACAAACTCCCATGAATAAATTCATAGAGACATTTTCTTTTTAACTCCAAAATCACATCCAATCTAGATTAAAGCTTTCCATCTCACCCTTCTTGCATCTAATTCTTTATTCCACTAAAAAAAAGAGGGTTTCTAGTGATAAAGTAGAGTTAAGTATTAACTTATACCTATTTAAATTTGTCACAGGTTCTATATTTTGAAGTAGGTCCTTCAAGCTGTTCTCTGTAAACCCTTTTATGCCATCAGCTTGTAGCAATGTGTCCACCACATAGTCCTTTAGTACAAACTGTTGAACACACTTTGGAATTGCGGCACTTTTCTTCCCAGCCTTTGTAGTAACAATAGCCTTCAAATTGTGAAAAGAATCACAGCAAATTCCTTCCTCTATTGTGTGTTCATGGCATCTAACATGCATTGTTGCTCTATCTAAACATCCATCCCGTGGAAGAAAAAAATACATTTTTTTATTGCAACATGCTTGACAAACAAGTGTTGCCCTGCATTTACAATATCTAAACCCTGTAGCAACCTCATCACGTCTAGGGGGATTGATTGTTGAGCCTTCAAAGAAACACATATTCTTGCCATGATCAGAAATGCATTTCTTAGCAACACATTGAAGCTGTCCACCATAATGGATTATGGACATAGATCTGTCGAAATGGGAGAAGTGGGTCGTCTTTACTCTGCACCAATTATGTGGATCAAAACGCATCTCCATGCCCCTCTTCCTGCTTGATAAATTGGCCAGTGGAAATTCAAAGAATATATTCCCATTATAGGAAGATGGAAGCTCCTCACCTCTCCTGGAACTCCTTCATTTCCAACTATAATGATCAAGATTACTGAAATGCCTTATCCACCACTTCAAAAATTGATCCAGAAGGAATGCACCTACTTGTATGGGAAGCTATGTCAGGAAGCTCATCTTCTTCACTTTTGTCATTGAAGAGAATAACAACTTCATCTTTCAGTCCTTGCCCAGTTGGCTGTGAAATTGACATGCTCTCCTTTGTTCACTTTGGAGATCTTGTAACTAGAATCTCCTGATCTGTACATCTATCAAGATCCCACTGAATCCCATTCTCTCCCACACCACTTGATTAAACTTCAAGTAGAATTCTTTCATATCTTCTCCTTGCTCAAGCACTTAGAAAAAATTTGGGGAAAAACTAATAAGAAAGAACAAAGATATTCTTTTGTATTGTGAACTTTAATTAGTTGTGTCCTTGCAAAAGACAAGTTAAATATTTTAACAAAATATATAACCGTTTAGAATTTAGAGATATATAAGAATCTTAAAGAGCCACCCATATTAATTGTATAATTGATTGTGAGAGGAATAATAATGTTGAAATGAATGGGGTTATGAGTGAGAGGTGCTGATTAATCACGAGAGTTGTAGCATTAATTGTTTGTTTTCCCTCTCATCTCCATGCTCTTTTCCTTTCAAAAGACTTTCATTCTTTTGTGATAAATGAGAGAGACCCAAGCTTGAAAAGGTTGGTTTGCATGCCACGTGGTTTTTTCACGTGAGAACCAACCTTTTTGAGTAGAGTCACTGGGTGCGCTTAGCCTATGACCTCAACATGGCTATTTATACCTCTTTCATAGAGGTTGGATTCGGGCATACTGCTGGATCATTTATTGTGTTTTCATCATTCCCTAGAACAAATCGCATAGACATGGTTATTTACGAGATTGAGCAAACTTGGGATCAAATATGGCAGAGGAAATCTCAGGAGTTTGATACTTTGATGGCATGCCACAAAGAGACACAAGCCTTTGTAGGCCAGATGTTCTTCATTATTGATGGAAACCACCGGTGGCTTGTGTTTTGAAAGTGTATCCAAAAGAAGTTCCAAGACAATGATGAGTAACATATTTGTGTTCCAGTGACACTTGTGGAGCCACAGGATCGAAACCAAGCTATGAGGCTGAACTTGGCATGTCACAAGATTAACATGTAAGAATCTTTTACTAATAACCTTTGTTCTCACCAACTATATTACAGGCTTAATTAGTTTGCTTTCCAAGCACATACCTTGGTCCATGATATCAAGCACCTTTGATGTTTTGGCATGCTTTCTCTCGAGGAAATCCAAATGCTGTATAGTTATGAGGTTATGGAAGCAATTCAAATAGAGCTTATAACACGTAAAGGCCAAGAGTTGCTTACTTGGTATCAAGTGCCTATAAATTTTTTGGTTGCAGTTTGGGCAAAGGTATTCTTTTTCTTGCATGAACTTATGTTTTCTACTCATAAGTTTTCCTTTTAGCCAATTGTCAAAGTGGAGCAAAACTCATATTTGAAGATTACATAAGTGATGGATGAGGTGTAAAAAAACCTTGAACTACGATAAATTGAGTAGTGTATTTTGGACTCGAAAAAATCAAAGATGAAAAAGCTACTTGCGATTGTGGACATTTGATGTGATAAAAATTGGCTAGATTGTATTGCAAAGATATGCTCTCATGGTAGTAAGTTAGTCCCTTTTATCTTTCTCATTCCACTTTGAAATCCTTATCTTTGCAGGAAATGGTAAAGCACTTGAAGAATTGATTTATAACATTGCAAAAAGCAAGCTCTCCTTCAACGAACAAACCTCTTGCTTAGAGCTCCTCAACACTTAACATTGTAACAATGATAAAAGGTTGGAGAGCAAACTTGAGAATGTGATGAAGGAGAAGCTTTTTATCACTCAGAGTATTGCAGCTGCTGAGGAGCTACTTCAAGTATGGGATATGAAGTTCCTTACTAGTGTCTGCACTAGCATAACACTTCTAGAATATGTTTAAGCTTCCTTTCAAGAGCTTGGGGATGGATGGCTTCCTGATGGCAGCTCAAACTCTATAGATTTCAACAACTAGTCGGGCCACCTATTTTTCTCATGCCACATGGCATATAGGTATATTGCAAGAAATTGACTTGTTTATTTAATCATGGCTCTTTTGTAGGTATTTAAATCATTGCCTAGGTGCTCCAGTATACACCACAAGTGTTTTTCTTAAGCTCTTAATTGTTGGGAAGAAATTTGGCATATATGAGCCAGAGTTCCATTGTCCCATTGTGCATGTCCATGGTACTTGGAGTTGTGGAGGCAAATACCATTGTCACCTTTTGAGCTTGATCACTACCTCGAGTGTCATCCACGTTTGAGGAGTAAAATTTCCTAGTAGTAATTTATGTTTCTACTTTATTGTAGAGGCACGTTTGGAGGGAGTGGAGATGCCTCAAGAGGGGGATGAGATTCATATTGAGCAGACCGAAGATGAATGAGTGGAGAACCTGGCTGAAAACTCTCTTGCCCCATCTCATCCTACAGCAGTTGCTCATTCCCCAAATCCTACTGCCGCTGCTCGTCCAGCCCCGACTGCTCAAAATGTACGAAGGCAGCTCTATAGTGAGGACATCCAAGAGAGTAAGAACTTGATTTCCAATGACCTTGCTTATTGTAATTTGGTTGTGGATGTCAGAGAAACCAGCTAGCACTCTATACGTCGACATACAAATGCATTCTTTCCATCCCTCCCCACTACTACAGAGAATTGTTAGGCACCAGGTCAGGATAATAGGATAAAGAAAGGGCCCTAACATTAATATTAGGATCCTATCCCTTACACCTTAAGCCAACTGGCTAAAGGGGTGATTACTTTATTGCAGGGCCCTTTCTTTATCCTATTATCCTGACCTGGTGCCTAACAATCCTCCCCCTCATCAGGGAATGATTGTCTGCGATCATACTTAGGCCACCATCCAGTCCCCATGGTCCTTCTCTTAGGGTCTACCAAACATTGGTTCTCCCTCTAGATCCACCATGTTGAATATTCCTTCAGAATATTCTTGCCCCACTCGTCAGCCATAAGAATCGAACTGAGCTCCGATACCAATGTTAAGATCCTATCCCTTACACCCTAAGCCAACTGGCTAAAGGGGTGATCACTTTATTGCAGGACCCTTTCTTTATCTTATTATCCTGACCTGGTGCCTAACAAGGATGACCTCCAAGAGTTATCTTCATCCACTTCACATAAACAGGTATGAAAGAAGAAATGTATTAACTTTAATATTTCCCATTTTTGAACACTATTCAAGTTCCCCCTCTTTTTCCTATGGGAAGTGTTGGCATTATTGGGGACTACTTTCAGCTTTCCAACAATGTGAGCCGAGAGTCTTTTATGTTCCATTGATGGATGTGAGGATTGGGAATGAACAATACTTTCAGCATCAACCTTGCATTCTTCGACCTACCTAATGGGTTACCACCTTTACAAGGCGACACTCCATCCTGGAACATCCTTTGACTGGACCATATTTCTCAAGTGGTGGATGTGGCATCCAAGGTGATGCAATATGAGGGCATTATGCTAGTCATTCTTCCCCATTCTTTATTTTGGGGAGGTCTTCTTGCAACGATGGCGGAGAATGATGACTCTAGATTGGTTGAGTTTGCATTAAGTTGCCTGCTCTCAAACATCCCAGTTGAAACAAAAGGAGTAGGTGGCCGAATCCAGAAGGTTTGCATTTCCTTATTTTTCATATCTTAAATTGATTGCTTCTTTTCATTATAGGTTTTAGCATGGAACTACTATGCTCTCTGCCACTACTCTTGCCATCACAATATTACATGAGCTGATGAGCATGTAGATTTGGCATTGCCAGGATATGATAGCTCAATAGATATCATCCCAAATGTCATCGACAAAGATCATCATATAGAGTTCCCTAGCTATCGACACCGTTCACCAAAGGCCATGCAAATCCTTCTAGAGTTGTTTTGTCCTCTTAAGGGGATTGTGCTTGATGCTACAGTAGGACTTGGTTCGATGGTGCTAGTGGCTAAAGAGACTAGGCATGCAGTTTTTGCACTATAGAAGGAGAGTGCATTTGAAGGTGTTCTTGGGACATTTCATAACAGATGATAATAAAGTATAAATTTCTCATTATAGTAATTCAATCATGGTTGTGTATATTAGGTGGATCGATGATGTGGGCTATAATTTGCCATGTTATGCAAAAGCAATGGCACAAGCTCATATACAACAAGAGCCCACAGTTAGAGAGCATAATACTATACAAACTCCTCCTTTTGTGGATGTGGATGCTGAGGAAGACTAAGTTTTTTTTTTTATTCAAATTTTTTAGTGGTAATATAAAGTTTCTTCTGATATTTATTTTCTTATTAGACTTATATTATTTAGGTTTTTCTGGACTAAAAATATGTCTTAAGTTTTGAATAGAATTGTTGGATCATCCCGAACCAATCATTTAAACATCAACTTTTGTATTTGGTGGACTATATTGACTTTCATTGACTTGAGCTCAGAGCAATTGCTCATTCCCTGACACTGCTCATCCAGCCTTGATTGCTCAAAATGTATGAAAGCAGCTTCATAGTGAGGATGTCCAAGAGAGTAAGAACTTAATTTCCAATGATCTTGCTTATTGTAATTTGGTTGTAGATGTCAGAGAAACCAGCCAACACTCTATACACTGATGTATAAATGCATTCTTTCCATCCCTCCCCACTGTTACAGAGGATGACCTCCAAGAGCTATCTTCATCAGCTTCACATAAACAAGTATGAAAAAAAACATATGTTAACTTTAATATTTCTCGATTTTGAACACTATTCAGGTTCACCCTCTTTGTCCTATGGGAAGTGTTAGCAATGTGGAAATAGTTATTGGGGACTACTTTTAGCTTTCCAACGACGTGAGCCAAGAGTCTTTTATGTTCCATAGATGGATGTGAGGATTGGGAATGAATAATACCTTCAACAAGGCTGCCTACTCTCAAACATCCCAGCTGAAACAAAAGGAGCAAGTGGCCGAATCCAAAAGGTTTACATTTCCTTATTTTTCATATCTTAACTGATTGCCTCCTTTTATTGTAGGTTTTATTATAGATCTACCATGTTCTTTGCCACTACTTGTGCTGTCACAATATTACATGAGCTAATGAGTATGTAAGTTTGGCATTGCAAGGATATGATAGCTTAACAGATATCATCTCAAATGTCATTGATGAGGACCATCATATAGAGTTCCCTGGCTATTGACACCATTCACCAAAAGCCATGCAAATCCTCCTAGAGTTGTTTTGTCCTCCTAAGGGGATTGTGCTTGATGCTATAATAGGTTTTGGTTTGATGGTGCTAATGGCTAAAGAGACTAGTTGTGCAGTTTTTGCACTGGAGAAGGAGAGTGCATTTGAAGGTGTTTTTGGGACATTTCATAATAGGTGATAATAAAGTATAAAATTTCTCATTATAATAATTCAATCATGGTTGTGTATATTAGGTGGATCGATGACATGGGCTATAATTTGCCATGTTATGCAAAAGCAATGGCACAAGCTCATATACAACAAGAGCCCACAGTTAGAGAGCATAATACTATACAAACTCCTCCTTTTGTGGATGTGGATGCCGAGGAAGGCTAAGTTTAGTTTTTCTTTTTAGTCAAAGTTTTTAGCGGTATTCTTCATTGACTTATGATATTTGTTTTCTTATTGGATTTATATTATTTAGGTTTTTCTTGGACTGAAAATATGTCTTAAGTTTTGAATAAAATTGTTGGTTCGTCCTGAACCAATCATTTGAACATCAACTTTTGTATTTAGTGGACTATATTGACTTTTATTGACTTGAGCTCAACTCAAAAATTACCTAGCCTTGGAAATGCTAGTGTGACAAAAGAAGGTTATACCCATATGGTAGGTGATGATATAACCACTAAAGAGTCTAAGGCTAGAGTGAATATGAATGGATAAGTGGGGTAACTTAGTGAAGTGTTCAATAGCCAACTCCAGCTCCCCGGGGAGATTAAATGGTCAATGCTCCCAATTCAAGTGTGGGTGGCACTACCTACTTAGATACTTAGCATAGTTTTTGGAACCTCACTTTAGCCACATGACTAGGGCACCCAAAGGCAGAAGGTGGGGAGAGTATCTATGAGGCTCATATAAGGCTATGGTGTTTCAAAATGTTATCTCAAAATTCTAAATTGTGGAAAAGAAGAGGAGCAGTCTTCTTATAAAGTGACCAAAGATGTGATTATATGGCAAGGAAGTCCCAAAAGTCAATGGGATGCAATGGTTGGGCATTCAAGCCCTATCCCAATGGCAGTATTGGTGAACATGGCTAGGGATTTAGTGGGGACTAAAAAAGGGATGTTGGGGAAGACTATTCTCTATATCTCCAGGCATCCTAAGAATGCTAAAGAATGGTTTTGGGATGACTATTCATGGACAGATGGCCTAGTTTCTGAGAGATGGGACTATAGATTGGGCGGTCTAGGACTACCAATGAGACAAGGGTAAATGAGCATGGCCTTAACATAACAAATTAATATGTTAGTAGTACCTTTGGGGTGTTGGTCATAAGATTTGGCATGTGGAACATTTAGACCAAATATAAAGGCTAAGTGGCATAGATGCCATTCACAGGGCTAATAAGTCTTGAATTTGGGAATAAAACTTATAAAAGTTATTATAAGGAACAAAAACACAACTAAAATGATAAAGCGTTCATTAGATGAGACCAAGTCCGAGATCAAGTCTAAATACTAATACAGGTCATGAGATGAAAGCCTAAAGCATGTGTCTCCTAAGGGGGCAGGGGGGAGGGGGTTCCAAAAGTATAGTAGGTATAGTGATGTCTAAGAATTAGTCTTGAAGGAAATCTTCAGTAGTGCTTCCAAATTGGCTTGAGGTTGGGGCTTAAGGGCATTGGGTGGGAGTGAGTATGAACTCAGGTGGTGCCAGAGGGGCCACCCAAGGAAGTGCTCAAGAGCAACTTCCACTCCCAAAAAGAAAACCAACTATAATGCTCTCAGCTCATGTGGAGTGGTGCCTCATTTGAGTACCTTACAACTCATTGGCCCTCGCCTCTTTCTAGGGGCTTGGGCCTTCCCTTTGAGATAGAAGTTGGGGATTAGAGGTACTTATACCAGGCCTTTAGGCTACGGTGTTTCCCCACGGTGTCCTAAAGAAAGTGAAGCACCCAAAACTTGGGATTTAATGGGTCCCATGATCAAGTCTTATTATACTAAGGAATGTTAAGAACTTGGAGGCTTGGTATGCTTGGATGCTTGTGTTTACGGGGAATGTAGCCGAACCTTAAATCTAGTGTAACTTAGGGAGGGGGATTAAAAAAGAATTTGGGAATTCGTGGATGGATGGCTAACACTTCATTGTTCGTGCAGTGAGTAGCTGAAACCAAGTAGGACCAAATAGGAACTGGTACAATAGCCGGGAACCTTGGCGAGAGAACTTAGCTAAGGCCAAGGTAGTGTTAGTCAGACAGACAAAGTAAGCTGGCAAATTGGAAAGGAAAAATTTATAACTTACAATTTGGTATCGAAACCTTTTCTTTAGTTCTAGCCAAGGATAGAAGTAGATTGCTGAGAGATGGCAAAGGTAGTGCATAAACGAACCAAGGCAGCGAAGAAACTTCCTCTAGAGTTAGAGTTTTTGGTGGAACAAGAGGCTATGGATGAGGAATCCTTGTATGAGAAGGACTCCAATGAGGAAATTTCCAAATAAGAGTTTGGTGGTGAGGTTTGGTGGGGTTGGGTAATTTTTGAGTGAGGTTGACCAACATGCTTCTTCTATTGTGGCATGATTTATATATTTGTATAAAAATGACAAAAAAACTTGAGTAAACATTAAAAAAAAGTTTTTAAGAAAAATAGAAGCAATTTTCTTGGCGCTAGGAAGATTGGTTCATTGCCAAACCAATCTTCTAGCACCAAGAGAACAAAAGTAAAAAGAAAAGGAGTAGCTCTTTTAGTGAGTCTAGAGAGTGCAAATCTCCTCTTCGCTTGTAATCTAGCATGGAAGAGGACAAGGGCACTAGACGATTGGCTGCACGATGTTGGCCTCTATGAGTTCTCCCACATCATGGAGAAAGAGTACAAGATCGATATCACAAAAAAAATGCTTCTAGCTTTTTGAGAAGAAATGGTGTGTGCCCAAGAACACGAATATATCTTCACCACGGGCTACATTGCATGGGTATTCAAGCTTCCAAACAACGGAAAGCAAGTCACATCCATGTCGTGAACAAAAGGCATGCCACCAAGATGCACAAAGATCATCAAGAACTACAACTTGGGAAGTTCACTTCAAATGAGCAGCATCACTAATGAGGCAAAGCCAAGGCTCAAGTTTCTCATCACAACTCTTGAGATGCACAAGTCAAGTAGCTCCACCAGCAAATCCATCATAACACTTGCAACACAAAATCAAAGTGGACATCACAAGCTACCTCCATGAAAAACTCATCAAGGAAATCCACTCAACAACAAAACTGATCCACAACGGCCAAAAATATGAAACACTCGCACTCCCCTACGTTGCTGCACTCGTGCCAACTCTCGACTTGGCATTCCTAGTCAGTATGAAAGTACCTCTGACAACACTGCAGACTAGAAGAAAGCGGGAATGCATGTTGAAGAGAAGAGAGGATCTGCTCCACATATCTGATAAAGAAGACGAAGAGGAGGAAGAACAAGAGGACAAAAAAGAATTTTTGCCACTGACAACAATTGCACCAGCAAAGAGAACCAAAATAACAACAGGTTCACCCCCTACAAACAGGACAACCACAAGCCAAATCAAAAGCATCATCTCCAAGGAAGAACCAGAGGAAAAGAGTCAGGAACAAAATCAAGAAGTCCATAATCACCTCAATCAATGGTGTAACAGTTCACACCAAGAAAGAAGGGCCAGCATCCCCACCTGCAGAAGTACCATTTGATGACAGCACTATGCCTCACCACCGTGAGCACCACAACATGGAGCATCCAGACCAGGAACAATGCAGGGATCCAAAGCAGGAGGGACGACACAAACCAAAGCTGCCACACAGGCTGCTCAGCTTGGCATTCCTCCAATTTGTCAATGAAGTCCAACACCTTCAGCTGACGTTGCAGATGCCAATCCTAGCAGACTTCACACGACAGTTCCACAACGAACAGATGAGCATCTTTCTACATGACAGAGTATAGGCCATGATCAATGCAGTCATCTTCCAGCCTTTGGATGCAAAGCTCAACAAGATCTAGAGTGACATCCAGCAACTCAAAAGGAGCATTTGAGGTACATCCTTCTAGGGGACAGTATGTGTGGAGACACAACGCATCAATGATGAGCTTGCTAAAGAAAATGCAAAGCTCCATAGTGAGATTTGCATTCTGAAGGTGAAGCAGCCTATAGTAAAATGAAAGTGAGCACAATCAGGAGAATGACAATGATGAAGAGTTCCATTAACAACTCAACAAATTCAAGGTCAAACTCATAGGAAATTCAATGCCAACAAAGCCAACCGACATAATGGAGTAGTAGGAGCTTGAGATGAAGCTCTATTCAGTCATGGAAGAGTGAAATACACCAGATTAAATATGCATTCCAACATTTTCTTGACAATCAGGATTACAACTGTAGCGCACCTTATCTCTCTCCCCTTAAGCCAACTGGAAAAGGGGCAATTGCTTGATGAGAGAGCCCTTAGTGGCTATTTTATCCCCATTTATCCCCCAAGGTTCCAAGGATCCACGGTGACAGTATATCCAAATCTCATCCCATGATCACATGCGCTACAACAACCTTGACACTCAAGGTTATCATTTTGATAGTTAGGACTCAGGAAGAAGTAGCAGTTGCCACCATATAGGAGTAGTTAAGGGGGAGAGTTAGCAATCGACCCCTATCCCTATCTCTATTGTATTTTAGCCTATCATCAATGCACATCCATTTTCTCAAGACTCGAAGTATTCTAGTGATGTCAAGCCTATTCTTACTCACGATCTTCTTGGGGATTGAAGGTCTCAGGTTAGTTTCTAATCAGCTCGTGTGTTTGGTAACTTGTTCCAGGGAAAGGCTCATTATACCTATGTAAGATCAATGATATTAAAAGCCCTTTGTCATTCTGCAACTACAGCAGTAGTTTGGTGCAGCTAGTTGCAATCGCAAGCCAAACTACACTAAAGATTTTCTCCTAGCTTTCACCAGGCAAAAATGTCCCTGTAATCTTTTAGTAGATTTATAGCTTGATTGCAAAATTCACTTTGTAATTTTTGAGCAATTATAATAGTATGCAGATAATCCTTATCTATTAAATTGATTTGCTCAAGTGGTTAATCACAAGAAATATGCAAAACAAAGTTTCTCTATTGATCCATTTTATAGGCAGGATTCTCCTTTAAGGAGAAATCTCTTATACTTGTGTTGATCTTTAATCTAGGGGCTTCTTGCCTAAGTACTTCTTTGAGTATTGAATAGAGATTAACTTCTAAAATTGGCTTAATTTTAGAGAATGTTTCTAAAATTTTTAATTTTTTTAGAATTTGTTTAACCCTTCCTCCCAATTATAAAATTGAATTTTAAGAGGTCTATTTTTCCTTTCCAACTATATGGTAAAAATAATGGGTATAGATCTTTTCTAGTTGCTCTACTCTATACATAAGAAACCATTTTTCCAGTTTTGGTTTATATAAGAAATTTTTAGCCAAGATTTGCCTAGTAGAGTTTTGTAGGTAGAATCTCATCATATCATTTGAAACACAACATAATCAAATTTATACTTCAAGCTAGCCATTTTTAATAATTCTAATGGGTCTGACACTTTAATTATCAATAATTTTTACATTAAATGGGGCTAGTTAAATTGGGTTTAGGCCTATTCTTTGCAAATATTCTCTTCCAGAATATTTATGCTTAAACCACCATCAATAAGAGTTCCAAATAATAAATTCTTGCCAATCTTTATATAGATTATAAGAACTTCATCATCACAATCTCTTAGCTTAATTACAATAGTTATAGATGGGAATAAAATTTCTTAAGCGAGAGTTCTCTAAGCAATATAACTCTAAAGTAAGATGCTATAATGAGAAGTCGGATTAGAGTGAGTGTAATTCTAGCATTTAAAATGCCTTTCCCTGCCTTCCCATTCTTGTCATCTAGCTTTAGTATAAAATTTATTTATTTTTGTGATAGTGGTAAATTCGTGTTAGCTTGTAAAGGCGTGAGACTCTTTATGTTAAAATCACTATTTTCCAAATTGACTTGTGGTTGCAAGTCTTGGAGTTGTTAAGTGATTTTGACGTTGATATTTTTCTTTTGGTGCCTGATGAAGAGGTAAATGTTTTTTTTTGTGTATCATCTAAGGCAAAGCAAAAGAAGAAAGCTAAGGCAAAATGAAATTATGCTTAAGCTTAGACATCCAAAGAAGAAAGACCCAACCTAAGCAATGTTCATTATAGACAAATATCAAATAGTTAAGAACAATAATAAAATCATATAATATATAAGTAGCACTTAGACGTGATGGAAAACAACCCCCACTTACTATTATATATATTTGCATTAATTTAACAATTTTTTCTCCCACTTATGACTATTTGTGCAAAGTAGAGTTGAGAAAGTGATATATGCTTATCCTTACATACGCTTTTGGGGTTTTAGGTTGAGTTATCTTCTATTCTCTTCTCTCTTTTTTTTTTTTTTTTTCTTTTTCTTCTTTTCTCTACATTCTTGTTTTTGTTTATTTATCATTTTTTTGCTGGCAAGGGCAAGAACGTTTGTATAGAAGCTCTATTTCGTTAAAGTGGGAATTGTCATTATCCCACTTGTAAGATAAGGTTTCCAAACCTTTATATAGTATATAAATATAACAAAATTCAACTGCATTGAGGCACATGCCATTTTATTTTAAACAAGGAAATGTCTACTCAATCACTTCTCCTCCCCCTGCCACTGCTTCACCTCTCTCTTCTCCTTGTCATCGTCGTCCAATTTCTTTCCATCCTTTTAATATTGGCTCAGTTGCTCCGAGTCTAGGTGGAGCCCAAGTCCCCATTCAATCTTTACTTTCCCATTATTAATAAAACAACTTCGTAGACTTCCAATAACATGCTGTAACACTTCTAGTATAATGCAAATCCTCTCAAAAAATTGTCTTTTAATATTAATACAATGGCATGGAACCCCATGCCATAATAAGTTACATTTTTAAATAAATACATGCCATCTCAGACTGTTATTTTTTGCCTCCAACGCCTATACAATAATCTTGGAATTTCATCACTCTTCTGCTTCAATTTCTCCACCCACTCATCAGATACTAGCCTGTGGTTGTATTTGCTTTGGATGTCGATACGGCTCACGTCGATTGTATATACTTTGTTGGAATAGTAACAAGTACTATTATCTGCGACGATTTTTGCTGCCTCTTCTTGCTCTTTCTGCTCTTTGCGGCTCTTCTTTTTGGTGGGTGTAGTGTTCGAACCCGAGGCAATGGCATCACTGAGTAGCTTCTTTTTTGGAGCAGGAGAGTCGGACGTCGGCTTGAGCTTGACCACCCTTTTCTGCTTCGAGGTAGTTTCCAGATCGACCCCCTTCCCCTTTGCTTCGCGAACTGGAGTCACTCTCAACGGCTCAATGTTGGAATATAGTTTTTGAACATCGCCGTAGGTGAGGTCCGTGGATTCCATGTGATCTTCATAGACCCGCAGCGTCTTTGAAATTGTGGGCCTCCTGGACAACCTCTCCCTAGCTCCCTCTAGGAATTCCTCATTGCCGCTGCCCCCCTCCGGGAAGCCGCTAGGATGTGCAAGGTGGATCTTGAAGGCAGACGCTGTCTCTACCACAAGTGCCAGTCCATATTCTTGCATGGAACTGCATGGAGTGTCTGTCACTTGGATGAGGATCCCCATGCATTCTTTTCTCCCACCATCTGTGTTGTACAGCCTCAGATCCTCGCCTTCCATCCCGAAAGTCCAACTGGTGAGCTCCTCCCCCTTCTCTGCATCCACATTGACAGTGGCTGGAAGAAGAACGCAATTCCTCGCCTGTTCAGAAATGCACAACAATTAGAGCTGACAGATGAAAAGCTAGTAGCTGGAAATAACGTGAGGCCACACACCATTCACCACTGCATCAGATGTCTTGAGGCTGCATCCTAAGATGGCGTGAGGCTACACGCCATCTGTAACCGGACTGCACTCGAGAGCCCAATCGGTGCATGCCAATGTTGCTACTGAATGGCATGTGGCCTCATGCCATTTTCTACTTGGCCTAAAAGACTTACCATTTGAAGCCGAATGGAGGCGTGACAACCGGACTCGCTGGCGAATGTGCACTGTGTGTGCAGCGGATCGTAGCAGCAAGGCTACTCTGCCACTTACAGTTGGAGAGTGGCGCTGAAATCTCCCGGGACGCCAAGTGGGCTGCGTGTGGGTGGCGGAGTGGGCGGCGGAGTTGGCGGCGAAGTTACAAACTGGGTGTGTCTTGAAGTGGACGCCGATGCACACGAGCGCGAGTGTGATGCAAGCGCGAGTGGACGCCGATGCACACGAAAAACCTGTAGAGAAGTGGGAGCGCGAGTGGGAGCGCGATGCGAGCGCGAGTGTGCGAGCGCGAGTACGAAGCAAAATGCAAAACCTAACCTCACACGTGCGAAATGTCACGACGGTTGGTAATCCCGCCACGTCATCATTTCTCGGACTTGGGCGCCACCATTAATTTCTGGATCGGCGCGCGCATGCGTGAAATCCAAAAGAAATCCGCAACGTCATCATTCCTCGGACTGCATACACGTGAAATCCAAAAGAAAGATCATGATTGGGATATCATTTAATACCCTCGCTATATTTATACCATGCATGATTGGATATTCCAAAGCATCTTGTATTTCCAAAAATGCCAGATGTTCAGCTAAATAAATTGTTAGAGGATTTGATGTGACGTTCAAGCATGTGGGCTCATGCAATTTTGATCCCAAAAAATGCTCGGCGTCATCTGGCGTTATCTCTTGAATGGCGTGGGGCGCATGCCATTTTCAGGAGCACATAGGAGTATATTCCTAGAATATTCTCACACGCGCGAGATTGTTTTGAGTTTCCTGGAGATCCAACCGTTAGATCGCAACTAGATTTTACAGAATGGTATACAATGTCCTTCTTGATGACCCTGCAAAGAAGCATCTCGATCGGACACCACATGAGACCACACGAGCCTTACAATGTTTCAGGGGCATTTGCCATAGATCCGACCGTTATTTTGCTCCAAGATTCTACAGTTTGGTGTGCATTGACCTTTCCATCGACACTGCAAAGGGACATCACAATCAGATGCGGGATCACAAGAAACCAACTTCACTAACTCTGGTTTCACCAAGATCTACGTAAGGAGTTATGAAATGAAAGGACCCTCTCTATTGAAATGTGTTTATGGTCCTAGGGGCATTGTGACATATCAAAGGATTTTGCATCAAGTTCTGTATTTGCATGTTTATCAGGCTACTGAATTGCTAAACCCTAAACCCTAAACCCTAACCCTAAACATGTGGCAAATGCTGCGTGAAGAAATATGCCCTTTCTGGGCAAATGCTGTAAGAGGCAGATGCCGAGCAGATGTATCTCAGGCCAGCGAAGGGGACAAACGAAAGCTAGCTATAAACATGACGGGATGCAAATAGATTACTAGGCTGGTCCTGCGAAAATCAAAAACCATAATTGAAAACATTGAAAATGCAAAAAGAAAGGTTTATAATATTTTTGAATTTTAAGCAACCAAATGAATGTAAGTAGGGCATGTGTTTGTAAGTTTAAAAATGCCTCAACCACTTAAATTCCCAAGTAAATAAAGCTGTTTCTATTTTTGGTACAGGTAAACTTTATAGCGTGTGGGCTCATGCAATTTTGAACCCAAAAATGCACCAAAAAATGCTCGACTAGCATTATTCTTTGAATGGCGTGTGGCCTTATATTGCCATAAATGGACGTACACACACAGCATAATTATTCCTTTACATGGCGAATAATCTTGGCGCGGATCGCTGACATGGCATGGCAAAGTTCGAATCACTAACATGGCACAGCTGGATCGAGGCAAGGACATGATGTGACAAAGTTCAACCTCCGACAGCAAAGTCTAGAAGCTACTCAGTTTGAAATTTGTCAGAGGAATCATAAGATCTGGTTTGTCAGAGGATTTGATGTGACGTTCAAGCGTGTGTTATTTTTGAATTCTCGAACTCATTCCTAGGTCTATCATTTTTGTGCGCCGTGTTCTTGGTTCCGCTGAGCGCAGTGAGCGCTGCTTGTGTAAGCGGCGTTGTGAGCTGTGGTTTATGTGTCTACAAGCGGTTGCGGCATTGCGAGCGCCATTGCGAGCGGCAGTTTATGCGAGTGGCAGTTTGTGCGAGCGGCGCTACGAGCAGTTGCGGTGTTGCGAGCGGCGCTACGAGTAGTTGCGGTGTTGCGAGCGGCACTGTCTTTGGTGTGGCTACCGCTTCCTCTTGATATTCGGCACTTGTGCTTCCTGGTATGTTCACCATGGAATGGTTTAGGACCACATTTAGAAATGGCATGAGGCCACATGCCATCTTGGGCCCTTGCAATTTCATGGCTAGCGTATTGTCATGTATGTTTTTACTTGCCTGCAGCTATGTGTATATCAAGATGGCATGAGGCCTCATGCCATCTTTGGCCCCTGCTAGCCTATTGCCATATTCCTTTTGCCTTGCTGCAACTGTATATATTTTTGTATGGGTGACTAGGCACGCACACAAAAATATATACAGTTGCAACAAGGCAAAAGGAATATAGCAACAGGCTAGCAGGGGCCAAAGATAGCGTGAGGCCTCATGCCATTAGTGGTACCACTAATGGCATGAGGGCTCATCCCAATTTTGTGAATGCGAAATTTCACGTGGGTGTCAATAGCATGTTTGAATAATGGCATGTGGCCTCATGCTATTGAGGTTGTTTGGTATGTTATGATTTAGGCCATTCTCCAATCATTTTTTGTATGGTCTTAACTTCTTTTCTGCACTTTCAGAATGGCCTTCAGGGTTGGGGAAAAGGTTTACATTTTGAATGGTGGGAAGAGAGTTGCAAAAGGGACCCTTGTGTCTATGGATCGGAACTTTGTTATACACTGTCAAAGGCTTGGGGAAGGCAATGCTGCTGTATCAGTAGAGACTGTCTTCGATGGGAATGTGGTCGCTATTGAACGAGGAGAGATGGTCGTCGGGGTAAATGTTGTTGTTGCCTTGAAAAATCTGCAGAAGAAAGCAGATGTTGGGGACAGCGCAAGTGCGACGCATGTTCCCTCCGTGGATCTTAAGAACCGTGCTACATGGATTCAGGCAAAGGTGTTTCTAAACAACCCCGAGGGGGAGGTGGTAGCTGAGGGCTTAGCCACAGTTGTCGATCCAAGAGATGCGGTTGCTAATCAAGAATTGGGCTGGGATGATATTGGAGTTGCGATTTTAGAGGTTGTTGACACAGAAGAAAATAGTCTGACTATTGGAAGCATTGTGCGGTGGAAATTGAGGCACTTAGTGTTTGAGAATGTGAAGGATTCACAATCAAACACCACTACAACTGATGACAGAACATCTCTTCATGGGAAAAGAAAGTACACCTTCCTAAAGCGCAGCCAAAGGGATCTAAGCAACGAACCGAAAAGGCAGAAAATGGCGATGGAGGTTCGAATGGTCTCGACAGTTGCTTGTTGCAAGAGGAGGTGCTGTCAACATGCTGATTGGGATGCTATTGAAGAGGAGAGAGCAAGATACAAGACATTGTCCTAGAAGGCAGCTCGCAATTTTGTGTATGAGGCATTACGGTCATCTGTTGATGCTTCAGAACATCAGGTGGGGGGCATGGTCTTCCAGAGGGGTTTGGTCTGCATGAAGGCATGGAGAATCATTTATGGAGTCCCTCGAACCACATTCTACAGAATCAAAACTGAGTTCGAGGAACAAAGGGTTCAACAGGCAGTCCATGGGAACGACGGTATGCACAAAACCAGGGGTCATGTTGTATATGGAGAGGCAATCTTCAAAAGGTTTGTCGAGACATGTAGCGAGCAGCAACCACATAAAACCCGCCTCTTGGAAGATGGAACACGAGACACCCAACGAGTTCTCCCTTCCATGTATACCAAGGGGGCCATATTGGAAGATGTGAATCGGGAACTCCAGAGTAATGGCTACAGGAAGCTGAGCCAATCTAGATTTAGTAGATTGTGGAGCAACAGGTTCAGGGATGTGAGTATAGGAAAGTACTCCAGCTTTTCAAAGTGTGACGAGTGCACTGCTATCAAAATGGCTTTGTCGAAGAATTCTTGCAGCGCTCAAGAGCGAGAGACGTTGGTTAGAAGGCGGCTCGACCACAACATCGAGCAGAGAAGCTGCAGGACTGCATATTATCATAACAGGATTCTCTCCATGGAGAGACCTGACTCTTACCTCTGCATCATCCACGACAAAATGGACCGGAAAAAGACGTGCTTACCTCGACTCAATCCTGCCCCCAAGGCAATCTCTTCATCCATGCAGCTGCCTGTGTCTCTGTTTGGCATAATCGCTCATGGGCATGGTGCCCAGAACTATGGGAACTTCTTTGTACCTCTATGGGGTGGCGGGGGTGCAAACATGATGATTGCGTCCCTAGCAAAACACTTAAGGTCTCTGCAAAGTGCGCAGACTGAGCTGAACGGCCAACCCTTGCATAAGGCCCTTGTCGATCGAACCCCATACAGGGTTCAGCTGGAGGAGGAGCAAAGGCTTGCAGTATCGCGTGGGGCCCCATGCCATCCCAGTGAATATGTTGGCCGTCAGATTGTAGGGTTATCACGTGAGGCCTCATGCCATTCCGACGAGGCTGGTCGCTCGGTGAATGCACAGCCTCATCCAAACGAAGCAGAATCTCAAGGAAGTTCTTGCGGCCGATGTGGCCTTCCACCCCATCTTCTGCTCCAAACAGACAATGCTGGCAGTGAGAACAAAAACATGTACGTCTTCGCGTACTTGGCGATGCTTGTTGCCAAAGGCATATTTGAAACGGTTACACTTGGCTTTCTCATGGTTGGGCACACTCATGAAGACGTCGATGCCATGTTCAGTCACCTGGCAGAGTCCCTCCGGCGATCCAATGTCCTCACCCTCCCACAACTCTACGATGAATTCCAAAATTGCATCAAAGGCACTGTTGAAGCTGCACTTGTGACAGAGGTTCCAGACTTTAAGGGGTTTGTAAGAGGCTACATCAGGGACGGATCCGAAACGCTGATTGGCCACTCCAAGCCTCTTCAGTTTCATTTCAGCATGCGTGACGGTGCTCCAGTGATGAGGTACAAGATGAGAGAATGGGACACAGTGTGGCTGCCAGTGGACGGCATTGAACTCTTCAAGAGAGATCCCATAACTGGGGAACCTATGATTCCTCAGGGTTCCCCACGGCCGATGCACCCGGATGGACTCAAAGACCAGGAAAGTATAGTGGCCGGGATTAGATAGCATATTGCCTTCTGGAAGAGGGGGTTGGTGTTTGGTGGAGAATCCTATTTTAAGAGGTGCAAGCCTTTGCTCGAATACTGGGAGAAGATTATATCTGCTATCCAAAATGGGCCGGTTGTATATGAAGAATTGGAAGAGTCCTTTTGGCCAGAACCCAGAGCACCAGATAGTAGCGGAACAATGTCCTCTGGAAATGCAGTGACAGATAACGATGTTGAGGATCACTATTGTGGGCCGAGGAACAAGAAGCTGGATTCAGCATTCAATCCAATACAGGTCTGCAAAGGAATGGTCGTGCTTGTCAGACCCAGTAATAAAAAACAAATGATATGGGTGGGGCGCTGCATCACTGATGCAGAGGAGGACGCGGAAACTAACTCCTTCAATGTAACTGTGGAGTGGTTCAAGCCAAGTTCCGGATATACGAAGGATTGCCTAGAAAAGAGATGGGTGCTAAATCCAAGGGATCCCAGCATGAGCATATCGGTGGATAATGTTGTGTATGGTTGGATGCGGAAGCAGAGTGCCACCATCACCTTGCCAGACCATGCAAGAGATGCAGCAAGAGCATTCATAACCCGGGTTCAAGGTGAGATCCATTAATATTCCTTTACTAAGTTTCTAATGTATTTTATTTCAAGGTGAACAATCCGAATCTGAATCAGAGGAGGCATGTGGCCTTACGCCATTCCTAGGTGAGATGATACAAATAACAAGTATAAATTCTTAGTTGTTCTAGCAAATCTTACTTAAAGTTCAAGGTGAACAAGCCGAATATGAATTCATCGGATTGTTATAACAAATTGCGAGGTGATGGCATGAGGCGATACGCCATTTGAGAGTGGTAGCCATTCCTATATGAGGTGAGTGAAATATTTATTAGAAATACCTCATTCAATTGTGCACTTCTAAGTCTTGGTCCACTTAGTACTGTTTGCATGTTTCTATTTTAATTCTTTCTCTAAAATGTTATTTAGCATGTGGCTTCATGCCATTGCTCTCCACAATCATGCATTGAATTTTTCTATCCTTGCATAATACTTCTCCATATATATAGCATGTGCGCACATGTGATATGGTTCATT
>NW_003314346.1:376474-472134 GCF_000143415.4 Selaginella moellendorffii
GCGTGTGCCCTCATGCCATTTACTTGAGGAGGCGTGATGACATGTGCCCCTTTGCACTAGTATATCTTAATACCGGTCTGAGAAATAGAATGGCATGTGCCCTCAAGCCTTTTACTAAATCACCTTTGAAAGAAATGCAAGCCTCTATGTCGTAAAAAAAAGGTACTAGAGAAATTCCTTAATAATATGAATGTTATTTAGTTTCATGAAAATACACTAAGGGTCAAATGAGTTAAATGACTTCTCCAGACTAGCAATGCCTCTTGCTACACCTTCACAATTAGATTCGTTAGAAAAAGATAACATTGAATAATATCTAAATGTTCTCACCATTAAGTTATATGTCTGGCTAATAGGAATGACGTTCATCTTGGAAAGCTCACCACACGCTCAATGAACAAACAAATAGTGTGTGCGCGCATGCCATCGCTCTTCTTTAGCTTCAGATTCGGCTTGTTCACCTTGACAATGAGATTTATTATACAACCAGATGGACTCAGTCTGGACACAAAGTCACCGCGCTAGTCACCATGCCCCAGATATGTCTAGCCCCTGGACAAAAAACATATAATTTCACGTCATTTTCAAATACTTGAAAATTTGTACCTAGTCCCATTTTACTGAATAAATCCCACTTTAACGAAATAGAGCTTATAGGCAGAAAATACTTTACTCACTTTTGGCAACTATGGAATTCACAAACGATTTTCTCCTAATTTTTTTTCAAGCAAAAGAGTGATTGCTTATTGCACTAAATATGCCCAACTAGAAATCACAAATAGATCTCTTTAATGATTGTAGAAGCCTTGACCCCAAACAACACTGAAAGAAGAAATTCTTTTTGCGATTGCAATGGCTTAGTGCCCAAATAACACAAGAAAGATAGTTTTTCCACCATCACCAAAGCCACAGAGCATGGGATAAGTTTGAAATTGGAATTCGACATAAATTGCCAAGAAACTCAAGTTCAAAGTTGAGTTTCAAAACAGTGATTCAAAATTATTTTTTTTCTTTTGAGGAGGGGATAAAAATGATGTGGAGGACGAACAAAATGAATCTAACTTCTCATATGTAGTGTTGGACAAGGACAAATATCATGAATCCAAGTTAACACATGTCTCAAATATTGACCGAAGGGAAAATATAAAGGTAGAATCTAATTATGGTCATGAGTTCAAGTTAATAGTGGTCTTGGAGGATTATTGATAGGAGACTTAAAATTGGGATGTATTGTTTGCCACAATAAAGCTTTATAGATTATAGTGGCTCTCAAAGTCCCTTGCTTTAGTTTAAAATTATGGTTTTGAGGTTGGTTCAAGCATTTAATAGTTATATATAGAGTTGCAACTAATTTATTACGATTTTATAATTGATTAATATTTGTATCATAGCTTTGGGTTTTGTTCCATTATGGTTGTTATTATATTAGTGGTTTTATAGAAGTTTTAAATTCTTATAGTAATCTATAATCACCCAAAAAAAACTTTAAATGTTTCACCTAACTTATCATTATTACATTTTCATCTTCCAAAAGGGAAGATAGTGTATATGTATATATATATATATATATATTGTGAGTGCTTGGAATATGGAAAGAGAATACAGAAAATATATATATCAATTAGCCCAATAACCTTAGTTTATATATAGGAGCGAGTGGTCCGAATTGAAACCAATCCGACGGCTACCAAAATCCCACTACACTAATATTATTATGTGGTATTGTAGCCATACACTTGGCCCTCACATCATCCCCTCCTTTTGGAATAACGGAAGACCATTAGGGTTCTCTTGTAGATGGGCCAGGATCTAGAGGAATGTCAGGAGGAGGTATCAATGGATCTGTATGTGGTATTAATTGCTCTTGATCCCTTGGTATGATGCGTTTCAATTGTTGCACATGCACAATCTGTAAAGGATCGGCCTATTAGACATCATGACGAACCTCATAAACTTGCGGTCCAGCTTGCCACAACACCCGATACAGTCCTTTCCACTAAGCAAGGAGCCCCTTAGATAAACCATGTACTGTAAGATGGGGAAAACAGACTAACACCAAGTCATCCACTTTGTACTCTGCAAGTGGATGATGATTGGAGTTGTAGTGTCGTTGTTGTCCCACTTATATGCGGCCTAAATGTTTAGTAGACTCCGCTCGAACAAGTGGAAGAATGCTCGTCAAATACTGATCCCATGACCTAGCATCGGCAACTCGTGGCAATTGTAAAGGTAAACCCAACTCTATCAGTAATATTGGATCATAACCATATAAAATTTTATATGGTGAAGCACCAACAGAACTCTGAACCCCTATGACGTATGCATACTGAAGAGACGGCAAATAACCATCCCAATCCGAATGTTGAAAGTTCACATACTTCGCAATCATCCCTTTGAATGTCTGAACAAACCATTCCACCAGACTGTCTAATTGTGGATGATAAGCACTTATGAAAGTGTGGCGTATCCCCAACCGAGACGTCAAAACATGAAAGGCCTTAGCCATAAATGCGGGACCATTATCTGAAAGAATCTGCTCTAGACAAGAATGCTGGAACACCACTCGATTGAGGAGGAAGTATCCAACAGCAATTGCAAAGGCACTAGCAAGAGCACCAACTTCCACCTACTGAATCAAATAGTCAAAAACAATAATAACATACTCATTGCCAGTAGTCTACAGTGGAAAAAGATCCTATAAGATCAAATGCCACCAACTCAAATGGACAGGAAACTGCAATTGACTCCAACCATCCTTCCCCAGCACGAGGGGGAGTATTACGAGTTTGGCACCAAACATAGCTACGCACATACTGGATAATATCACATCACATCTCTGGCAAATAGAAAGGCCTGTGCAACTTCTCGGTTACACGATGATGTCCTATATGCCCACCTAAAATAGGAGAATCATGGTAAGCATAGAGAAGTCATGGAATAAAGATAGAAGGCACCACCAGCCATAAATGGTTATTAGGATTCGTCCCCACAAAATAAAAAAGGCCGTCTTTAAGGCGATATTGAGAATGTAAATGCCGAAAATGCAAGTCATCAACAAATGATGTAAGATTCTCAAATCAATCTCGAAGCCTTCGAATCCACAGCTCAATCTTTTGAGCCTTGTGAACCTCATCAAGAGAAGGTAGATCTTGCTCTACACTTTGTGAACACTGAACATTAAGTACAGCAACCGCCGACAGGACAGAATCTTTGTCTAGAAAATCCACAGATGCTGGAATAACAAGCTTGTCAGAAACATGAGAACAGAGTGGAGAAGGAAGAGAAGCTCGAGAAAAGGCATCAGCATCAGCCATAGGACTCCCTGGGTGATGAACAACATCAAAATCATATATCTAAAGTTTCAAAGCCCATCGAGCAATACGACCAACCATGTTCTTCCACTTCAATAATGAAGTAATAGCAACATGGTCACCTTCAAGTAACATCCGAGAACCGTGTAGATATGCATGAAGTTTCTCGAAACCCCAGACTGTTGCTAAACACTCCTTCTCTGTCATGGAGTAGTTCATCTCCACTGGTTGTAATGTACGGCTTATATATGCAATAGGATGGTGCTGACCAGGCACACTCAAGTTCTCTTGCATTAACACGCTTCCAAGACCAATGTCAGAAGCATCTACGCACATCTATAGCTTGATCTTCCTTCTAGTACTTCTTATTCAAGCCAAGAATCATAAGAGCCTTAGTCCCATCTGAGAAAATTTACACGTCAGTTCTATTGCTTGTTTTCTGAGATTTATACACCTTCAGATTTACTTCCTTCAAGCTAAAAGGTCGAGTGTAGTCTTAGGAATATTTTCTTCAGCCATCGGTACTTGCAAGTACCTAGAAGCAAAATTTAGTTTGGTGAACCAACGACTTCACCCCAAATGATCCAAAAGATCAACAGTGTGAGGAAGAGTGTACACATCTGGGATTGTCACTTTGTTTAACAGACGATAAACGATGTAGAAACGAATACTCCCATCAGGCTTTGTCACAAAATGAGGTTTACATGCCCAAGGACTTTGCAACTTCTAAATAACACCCTTCTCCAACATCTCCTTGACATTTGCATGTAAAATCTTGATCTCCTTAGGTGACTAACGATGAATAGAAACCTTGATTGGATGAGCATCCCCAGTTGGAAGTAGATAACATATGGCAATCTTGGCCCCAGACAATAGGTCAAATTCAAAGAGATTAGAATACTCCTTCATGAGCCGATCAACCACTACAACACAAAGATTGTCAAAGGGAAGAGCAGAACAAGACGGAAACATAGGAGGAAATAATGGGGGGACAAAAGTAATGGAAGCAGAGATAGAAGTAGAGGGACAAAGAGGTACAAAAGTGAGAGGAATGGATGAAACATAAGGAAGCATGAGACAAAGGGGAGAAGCCTCAAAGTCACATTTGGCATGATTGCGCTGCAACCAATTCATACCAAGAATCAGGTCAAAAGTTTGACTTGGCACCACCCACAATAACTGCAACTCAAGCTCAAGATCACCCATATGCACAACTAGGTCCACCTCATCCTGTGCACATGCATTTGTATGGCCATTGCTATAAAGAATGAAAATTGGTTCCGCCGCACGACACAAGTGTAGATGGCAATGTATGGCAATAAGTCGAGCAATAGAAGATAAACTCAAACTTGTATTAACCAACATGGAGAAAATAATAAGAGACCTCTTGTTATAAAAACGAGCTTGGAAAGTAAACACTAGATGAACTGGTGCCGAGTGAACCCCTTGATGATACTCCTGAAAGAAAGATGGAGGGGTCACTGACTTATTCGCACAAGGTCCCTCTGTTACTTGCACGACTCCTCATTTTCTGGATGCATCTCGATGTCAAAACCTTCCATTGCAGCAGCACCAATGGGACATTGCTGACGCTAAAGTCTCCACCCAGGAAATGGAGGTTGCCAATCTGGAAAACGCTGACAACGCAGATAAATATGACCAACTTCATCACACGCCCAGCAGCAAACATCACGGCCACGACCATGTCCTCACCCTTGTCTTTGGACTCGGGCAACAACAGCATCAACCTCCATTGGAACAGGACCATCACCCATAGAAAATGGAGCTGAAGGACGTGTAGCGAGAAGTGGAAATGGCAACGTCTCATAATTTTCCATTCTACTCTAGTCATTTAACCACACCTTCGACCACTTGGAGGAGTCTCATTCACAACCTCCTTAAGTCCAATTTAGGACTTGGGACATGCTAGTCCTGAGAATGGCATCCATGCCACTCATCCCTTGCGCTTGGTCCAAGTGCTCCACGTGTCTAGTCCCAAGACCGACACCCAAAAGTACCACTGACATTTCGGCCTGTTACGCTAAAACCATGCCCCTTCACCTTTGCCGCACTAGTGGTCCAATACCACTTGCATCACAATCCCGTCTCTCCAAGACTGGGCCGTCTGTCCACAAGTAGTCATCCCAGATCCACTCCTTAGCATCCTTAGGATGCCCACAGACATGGGGAATAGCCTTCCCCAAAATCCCTTGGTCAGTTCCTGCCAAGTCCCTTTTCCTGTCCATGGCCATGTTCACCAACACTACCACTAGATCAAGGCCCGCAGGCCCGGCCACTAAGTCCCATTGTCCTCTGGGACTTCCTCACCATATGATTGTATCTGTAGTCACTATACTAGAGGACTGCTCCTCCTCTTTTCCCCCATTTGGGACTTCGGGACAACATTTCGGAACACCATGTCCCTACGTGAGCCTCGTAGGTACTCTCCCCACCTTCCGCCTTTAGGTGCTCTAGCCATGGCTTAGAGCAAGGTTCCATTGAACCACACCAAGTATCCAAGTAGGTAGTGCCACCCACACTTGGATTGGGAGCATTGGCCAGTCGATCTCTCGAGGGAACAAGAGCCGACTCTTGAACACTTCACCAAGCTACCCCACTTGTTGGTCCGTATTCACTCTAGTCTTGGACTTCCCAGTGGTCAGTTCATCACCCAACACTGGGTCTAGCCTTCATGGGCCAAACTGGCCTTTCCTAGCCAAACTGGCTCCACTGCAGTCCTCCCCCTTACTATACTTTTGGTGCTCACCAAATCCCCCAAGGTCTGGGAGACAAATGCTTTGGGCTTTCACCCTCTCAAACTTGAACTTAGACTCGGACTCGGACTCGGTCTAGGCCTTGGCCTCGGTCTTGGCCTCAGTCCCAGTCTCGGTCTCGGTCTCGGTCTTGGTCCCGATCTCGGTATCAGTCCCAGTCTCGGTCTCGACCTTGGACTCCATCTCGAGTCCTTCTCGAACTCCATCTCGGACTCCGTCTCGGTCCATCTCAGACTCCATCTCAGTCCATCTTGGACTCCATCTCAGTCCATCTCGGACTCCATCTCGAACTCCATCTCGAGTCCATCTCGGACTCCATCTCGGACTCCATCTCAGTCCATCTCGGACTCCATCTCGGGTCCATCTAAGACTCCATCTAGGACTCTCCCATATGTCATGTGTTTGTCCTTTTGGGTCCCTTTTTTAGAACCTCACTTATTGCTCACTTCGTGCTCATTCCTTGAGCACTTTGTTGAGGAGTTCCACTCCCACTCTCAACCTATCAAGTCGGAGCTTTTAGTCCAAATGTGTTACACTCGTTTGGCTTTCGCTTCGGCCACTACCATGTAGCACCCTTCCGGCTCCACTTTGGGGCCTAGGGATTTTGTGTCTCACAGCCAAGTGAAGGGCATCGTCAAGGGTGGCAGGAGCAAGTGCATGCATAAGTCCGACAAGATCTTGAGAAAGTGTTGGCCATAACATTCCTAGCTTGACCCGCTCTGACATATTTGGCTCCGCACAAAGAAAAAGACTTCATAAACAAACACCAAATTGCATCACTAACTCAGATGGCCCTTGGTGAAAATGATGCAATTGTTGGAAGGCATCATCACAGTTGTCGGCATGTCCGAAGGCGCATTTGAAGATGTTTGGGAGAACACTCCAATCCCCACGAGTGGCTGCGCTCAAACCATTGTACCACTACAATGCCATCCCTTAGAGACACATGGGAAACTCACGCAAACGTCAAGCATCATCCCAAAAATGATATGTAACAATCACCGTGAAGTGATCAAACCAATGGTACACATCATCCCCAAGATTCCCGCAAAAGAACTCTGGCCGAACGTGAGGATTGGCACCAAGAGCAGGAGGAGTTGTACCATGTGCCGTGAATGCTACCATCAACTGAGTTTGGTTGTTTAATTGCAAGCACATAACATCAAGCAATTGTACCAACTGCTGCTCTAGAGTCAAAGGAGGAGATTATTGATTTACCATTAAGATGAACGAAAAAGAAAGAGCAAAAGAAGAGAAATGACAAAAAGCTAGAAGGAAATGGTTGATCTAGACAATGCAAAAAGCTAGATCTAAACCAAAATCCTGAAAGGAAAGAACAAAAGAAAGGAAATGGAAAAAGTTTGATCTAGACAATGCAAAAGTTAGATCTAAACCAAAATCCCAAATGCAAGCACTTCTCAGGGATAATCAAAGATGCCCCTCATCTCCACCAATGTGAGCGTTTGGAATATGGAAAGAGAATATAGAAAATGTGTATATCAATTAGCCCAAAAACCCTAGTTTATATACAAGAGCGAGTGGTCCAGATTGAAACCAATCCGACAGCTACCAAAATCCTACTACGCTAATATTAATATACAGCATCGTAGTTGTACATTTGGCCAGCACAGACACACACAATCTAATCTATCCATTCTTGTTTATAACCAAGGATTTAAACCTAATATTCCCATATCCAAAGCACTCACAATATAAGATTTGATTATTATTATTACATGTTTTAAATATTCAATCACCCAGCTGGAATATCTAAAATGTTTTGATAGTATTAATAAGAAAATGTTCCACCATTTTATGACATAATTGAGCCAACTGTGATTGCATTGGAGATCCTACTTGCTACCATAGTGAAGAATGGATTCATCCCTGATGATATGCTGAAAGCTGATATACAGGTCTATAATTGATATTTATTATTACATTAAATTGTTCTAAAAATTAGGTCAAGCTGTATGAGGAATATTTTACAAGCATCTTGTGTGTAAAGTTCAAGAAATGCTTCAGAATCTACTTGAAAATAATGAAGAAGATGTAGATCTGGGTTTGGATCAGCAAGAAAAAGCCATTTGCTAGCCTAGATAGATTTGTGAATGTGGCTAGACTCATACCATGTTAAGAGAGGCGTCTTATCTCCATGAGCTGCCTTGCTTTAGGAGAATCAAGAACTTTATCGAGGTGCCTTCGTTTTGGTTTCTCCACAACAGCTTCATTCCTAAGTCCTCTTTGTCTTCCAGTTGCTTGAGCATTTTCTTTTTTGTCACCTTCTCTTTTTTAGACTTTTCTCGTCATGCAAATGCTTTTTTCTTCTTATTTCTTCTTCTTTCTTCTTTCTCTTGAGCGTCACTCAACCTTTCCGCAGACCTGTGTACACTGTGTCACCTTCCTCCAAAATTCAATCTATGGGCAAATTCGAGAGACTGGTAGATCATGGAGCTAAAGTCTTTTAGCAAAATATGTAATTGCGATGAGTTGAGCGTCACTCTCTTTTGCCTTCAGCGCTTTCTCCTCAGCAACATGGGCTTTCTCAGCTACTTTGTTTTTTTCACTCCTCAAATGCCTCAGCTGCAAGTTGTTTCTTCAACCACTGCTCCTTTTTCTTCACGAGCCTTGACTTCTTTTTGTTGAGCTTTTGCAACTTTCTGAGGTGAGGATTTTGCCCACATTTTCTTAGAAAGACTGGTGGCAGGCATAGTGCTGGTGGAAAGACTGGTGATGGTGGTGAGACTATTGGCCGACTTGGACCTGCTGGTGTTGGGATTGGTGGTAGATGTGCTGTTGAGACTTGTGGTTGACTTGGTGATGGTAATGTTGAACTTGGTGGTGACTAGTAGCGGAGTGGAAGCACAACCTCAGTTAATAATGTTTCCATGCTTGTATTTGCCATCTCTAATAGCTTCCAAATCGTCCACAATAGCAACAGGCCCAAAATTAGTGTTCATGCTGTTGACTGCAGCTCTAAATCCGACTTTTATATTTTCAGGGCTTAGCACTTTTCCCATTGCTATTGTACAAGATCTTGTTTGGTCACCAAAACTCTAAAGTTAGTAAGAGAGTGTTGATTTACTTCTGATAGTTTTTGAATGGCGAAAAGCAACATCTAATAGGCGCATTTTGTGTGATGTCTGTGTAGGGAGAGTTTTGTCACTGGCGTGTGATGAGAGACTGCAGAAATGTTGTCGAATGTTGTTGAGAAGAGAATGTTGTTGAATGTTGTCTGCCTCGTTTTCGAAGGCTTATCAATTCTGTCGTGAGGTGGACAAACTCATCAGTCAGATTACTCGCACACACGCTGGAATGATTTGATAAAGTGAAAGCTCTTGCGCGGGCCAACAATGCGCATTTCAGGCAAAGAACTATTTTATAATTACTTTTCTGTTACTAACTAAATCTTGTTAAAGAGCTAGAGAGAACAGGCATCCACAGTCTATATCGTATGCTACCTTACGAACTTCCCAAGGGTGAGGAGGTTGTGGGAGGGTGTAAGAAGGTGCAAGCAGTGGAAGTTTGCACTTGAGGCAGGCCTCAAGTGCAAACTTCTACAACCTTCTACAACTATAGTTTCAGCTTCTTGGGGCCTAAAGAGTTTTAACTTCCGTGTAAAAGAGCAAATTATGAGCAAAGAACAAGTTTTATAGTACATATCTACAAGCTTACATGTTTGTAACTCAATGGATGGAATTCGAATTCCTTGTGTAACTCCGAGCAAATGATTCGAGTAAAGACTGGAGCTCTCCAATGTCGGCAAAAATAGGCTGCTGGCGAGAGTAGTTTTTACACCATCGGACCCAGTGGTAGCACATCTCCCAGCCCAGCAACGACCAAAAACGCATGATAAAGTTTCGTGGAGGAAGTGTTCCCAGGAGAGGATACACATGGACTTGTGCAGCGTGTGTGTAGTTTCTGAGAGCGTCGTTTTGGAAGAGGTATGGAAACACCTGTGAAGAGAAAGAGCTTTTCAAGCGACGAGGAAAGCAAGGAATCCGAGACACACAACCTCAATGATTCGTGCACCAGGAGGAGCAAATAAGAGGTTGACGTTCTGTGAGCCGTGAGGGACAATCAAAAACTCCTCGCCGGCAACTTTGGATACCTGGGAAACAAAAGTTAACACGCCTTTGACCATCACTTGATAGTACCTGTTCACAGAAGGAGCCAGTCCCCGCAAAGTCATTCACAGCAGAAACTTTCATAGTTCGACTTACTATGCGGACAATCTACAAGAAAACGCAGAGTTTACGAGAGGAATGTGGTAGAATGTCGCACGTACCTCATCCTTGTTTGCTAAATGCCGCGGCCCATTGCGATCCAATACAAGAACTCTTTTTGGTACCCGGATTGCCGATACGTTCACCTATATGCATTTAAAGATTCAACACACACACCCAAGCGTAAAGAGCGAGCTTACCCACAATTGGCAGTGAGCAGTAGCCGAGAACCTTGTCCCGGAGCCACGAGTTGTGATGGTGGGAGGGAACGTAGCGAACGTCTGTTGGAGGCGAGAAGAGTATGGCATCTTGGAAACAGATGGATTCATGGTGCTGTTGCGGGAGTTGAAGATACTCCACCTTGTCCTCCATAGCCATGGCTTGCAAAAATCCCTTGGCCCAGTCGGACACGTCTGCGGGAGAAGCAAACCAGTAGAGCATGGTGCTGTTCTTGAGATGGTGGTGTGCCAGTAAGGTGGCCGGGATGAGCTTCTCGGCCTCGTGGTGAGGATTTGGCTTGTGGTAAGGGAGGAATCTCTGGTCTGCTAGCATGGACGTGCCTGTGATCCATCTTCCCGATGCCCTGCTACATTCCCCTGAGACAACTGGGAGGGTCACTCGCTCGCCCTCGAAACGCAGGATCCTCGGCAAGCCAGTCGGAAGATCATCACAGACGCGCACCTAGATAGAAGAATGCAATCGAAAACATGACGATTGATCGATTTTTTACCTCGGACGCGGAGATGCAAATTCCTCGGCTGAGCCGGTGGAAGCAAGTGCCCCCGCTACAAAACGCACGCCCGTCTAGGGACAGAGAGCGTGGAACAGGAGATCGCGGCGACTTAGATGGTGTTGGGCGCTGGCGCTGGAGATGTCGACTGAGATTGCTGACGAAGAGGAGCGAGAGCGAGACCCATACCAGAAGGAAAGCAGCAATTACCTTGCGCATATCCGACGATCTCATTCCATCTAAACCTAGATATGATGCCCTAATTGAGCTATTATTGCGGGTTATGGCAATCATGCATCTAACAACCTTTCAGCTTCTTCCTCTTTTCAAAGGAGGAAGAACCCGAGTTACAATCCATTGCTTTTGTATTCTCTTCACCAAAAAATGAACATGTCCAAAACTTTGCTCCATGGGGCTGTGCTCTGCTGCTCGAACAAGTGTATACTTACACGCGAGAAAAGGTGGCGATCCAAAAATCTCAATCTCAATCAGTATGCTAGGTGCAGTCGTCTCAGCTCGGCTTGGTACGTTGGGCTGGCATTCAGCGTTCTAAACGCGAGGTTGCGGATGTCTTCCCGGGAGCACTCCTTCGAAATGCGAATGAGCTCCCAGAGAGCGCCGCCTGCGACCAAATCTTTGGCATTCACCTCTGCGAACGACAAGTTAGAGGCTGCGAGTCGGAATGAACAAAGGACTAACCGTGTTGTGCCAGATGACATAGCGCGAGTTCTATGTGCCGCCTGATCGGAGATGCTTCGTTGTTGGCATTTGCCACTATCCAAGGCAATGCTCCATCGTCAATCAGTAGAGACCGGCCGTTCCGATAGCCTGCAAAAGCTCCAGACACTTCCCATTGCACTCCAAGTCAGCATTGAGTTTACAAATGGCAAAGTCATACCTTGGGCAGCGGCTCTGGATTCGCACTTAGCAAAGTTGGCTATGCCCCTGGCAACTTGAGCGAGAACGTCTGGGTGTCTCGATCTTACCATGCCAAGCAAAGCCCGGATGCCACCTTCCTCTCGCAACCTCATTTGAAGTTTATCTTCGCAAAAGAGGGGAAGACGGGTAAGAACTTGCTCGGAAGAAAGAAGGAAAATAGTTACTCACCATTCCCACACAGATTGGCTATGGCTCCTGCCACCATTCGAAGAGTTTGAGGATCATCGGCCTCATCAGACGTCTTGGCCAAGAGCCCAATGCCACCTTGCGTCATTATCAGCTCCTGATTGATCTCTGGAGCACAGTTTGGAAAGAAAATTAGAGAACCTCATCATGCCTACAAACTCACCATTCATTGCCAGATTTGCAATGGCACCTGCTGCCACACGCCTGATAGTTTCGTCTTCAGAACCTCTCAAAAGCGATAGAAGAGAATGTAGCCCTCCTGCTTCAACGATCTTTTCTTGGTTCGCTTCTGTTGAAATTATTTGGCATCAGCTCTCCATTTGTGAAAGACAAATTCGGATTAAAGAGTACGCACCTTCAGCTGCTAAGTTTGCAACTACTTTTACGGCATGTACTCGCACGTCAATGTCTTCTGACTCCAGCAAAGACAGTATCTTTTGAAGTCCAACTGAAATTTTTGGAGAAGTTAGCGAAGTTCCAGAACCTCGCAAACTCACCTTGCTCAAAGAGCCTAGCGATTGTTGCCCTTTGGCCGCCGCCATTCTCACTCCTGGCACTTTGAGGCCTCAGTAAAGCGGCTGGACTGTCTGCACCAGACCCTGCATCCTTTTCCGGGCTCTTCCTTGGCTGATAAAAATGCAGGCGCCCGTCAGAGACCTCTTCTGAATAATCGCTTATCAAAGCGTACCTCATCAACCTCATCATTCACTTGCAGCTGCTGTTTGAGAGCCTGGATCTCCTTCTCCAGCGCCTCTCTAGCTCTGGTCTCTTCGTCCAGCCTCGTTTGGAGGCTCAGTATGATTTCGTTCTGACATTGACATTAGAAACTGCATTTAGTCGTTTCATTTCATGCATCAGAACTAATACCTCGGATGCAACAGCAGAATTTCCAGATTTTAAAATCCTCAATTCCTGCTCGGCTTGTTCTCTCAAACGAGACTCTTTTTTAAGCAGCTGCTTCAGTTGCAAGGCCTCGTCTGGTTGTAAAGTCGAGTCCTGGACTCCACCGAGTCAGTACGACAGAAAGAAAAACGATTTCGACATCTTACATTACTTGAAGAGTCCTTTTCCAGATTATCCTTTTGAGCTCGTTCTAAGGCCAGCGTTTGCATCAGCACGGCTACTTCTTGAGTATGCTTTTGCGATAGTTCCATCAGCTCCTTTTGGTGCTTAGCTTTCTCCATTTGCATGTGTCTCTGCTCACGCAGATAATAAACCAAGAGTCAGTAGCTAGTAGTGCACTTAAAACTAACATGCGTCCCCGAGCACTGAGCGTTGTTCTTACGTCTTTGAGCTCATGCGCGTCATGGGGGCTGTCTCTCAGCTCTTTCTCTAGTCTTTCTCTATGCGCTCGCTCCATGGTTAGTTTTTGCATGGCCTCAATATGCTCCTTATGATGCCTTATTCTCTCAGCTGACAGTGTCTATATGTGGAGCAAATCTCATTACTCTGTCAGAAGCTTTGAGATTCCTTAATCTCATTAGTATGCAAATGCGATAAGGATTAGGATAAGAATTACGCACATCTAGAGACGATGCCAGCTTATTTTCAGCCTCTGCAACGCAGTGTCGTGCTTCCTCCAGCCGTTTCTCCAGCTCTTCCTCGCTGTCGAATATGGCCTTGGCCTGACGCTCATTCTCTACAATAAGTTTGTCGAGCTCAGACTCTAGGCGCCGGCAAAGGCCCTTATAGTCAAACTCCTCTTTCAACTTCACCATGTTCTCAACTTTCATGGCCTACAATACACCCGTATAAGGAAAAAAAGCCAAAAAACGATGAAGAAAGACAATAGCCTTACACGCTGTCCAAACATTATAGTACTCGCAGTTTCTCCACGATGTTGTGGAGATGGCCCAATCGTGATAATAAGGGACGTTCTAGCAGTTCCTAGAATGCAGAACACAAGTTTTTGTCAGTAGGATAGACATCAGTATTACCTCCGAATGAATCTCGCAAGATTCTGGTGAGTTTTGAGTCTCTCGTTGGGACATGTGGACTGTTTTCGGCAAGCGCATTGATACATTTGCCAAGAGCAGTAAGCGATAGATTAATGGACTTTGCCTCCTCAAGAGTATGTCCCTCGCTACCTGTGCACCGGAGTGAAGCATGAAAACGCTCGAAGTTGGATTGAGATTTACCTGACTTGTATACTCGCTCCGATCCGGCAAGGTCAACAATTACCAGCTTACTTTTACGGATTGTTGGTACACGGTTCCCTTTGGCAACCTGGACGCAATTTCCATTCTCGCTCAGTACAACTACTTCCCTGTCCGGCTTGGCACGCCCTACCTTTCTTACATTTACCTGCAAGGAGCTAAGCGGTAAGAGAAACTGTAGGCTTGGCAAAGCTTACGTACCAAAAGAATTGCATGACTGCGTGATGACTCGGTATTAAGCTTTGTGTTGGCCGCAAATCTATTAGCCTCACCCACTTGTAGCAAACGAACGAAACTTCTGTGATCAATAATGGGAACCAGAGTAGCCCCAGGAAGCGTCACGTCCCCGGTCTTTGGATCTTCGACAATGGGAATGTTATCCCTTTCGGGAGCTAAAAGATCCTGCACCGTCTCCATGTACAGCTGCAGACAGAAGCCATCGAACGATGAGAAAGAAACGCAAGATTATTGAATCCAACCTGCAGGTAGGAAACGGTAACGGAGTCGTTCTCTGGAGAAATATCAGACAAAATATCCTCCATGGCCCGAACCATGATTCCTCTGTCCGCACTATCTTCCTCCCCGAGCCTTCCGAGAGTGAACGTTTTCCCAGTTCCCGTCTGCCCGTAGGCCATGACCGTTCCATTGTAGCCTTCGAGCACGCTCTGCGCAAGAGTAACAGCCAGGACTGATTGACCAGTGTTAAAACACTCGAAGGTGCCACATACCTCCACCACTGGCTTCGCCACAACCTCGTAGACACGCTTCTGGGAGGCCGTCTCTGCAAACACCTCGTCAAACTGGTAAGTTTCACAGTCCCAGTTGTTCTTCCTCAGTCGGAGTCGCTTGAGCTGCAACAAGTTGGCAACAATATAAGACTTTCCAAAGAGCACACGAGTACTACCTCGGGCTGGAGCTCCACACAGTCTCCAAAATCCGCATCCACTATAAGCTCTTCCGCATTCCTGGGACGAATGCGCACAGCCACACGCACTCTTCCCGATACTGCTCCACACCCAATGAAGAAAAAAGCGGTTTCAAAGAGACGACGAAGAAGGAAAATGGAAAAAGAGAAAGTAGGCACTCACTGTGGGAATCATTTTTTTGAGAGCCAATGCTGGAGCGCCGTGCCGAGGAAGGAGAGGCCGATTTGGGGCGCAGTAGCGGGCCCCCGAGTGGCGGTGGCGGCGAAGGAACGGAGGGCTTTGCCATTGTGCCAACTGAGAAAGGCCTATCCAACCGTACTGCCCGAGAACCAACACTTAACAAATTCTTATATCCAGCATATGCCATGTGATTTCTGCCTTACCTGAGACCATCCGAAGCTCTCAGATTCCACCCATTGTCTCCTCCTCCTCCTCCTCAATCACCGCCATCGCCGCTAATCCCCTCCTCCTCGTGCTATCCCAGATCGCCTCATTCCCTTCGAAATTCCAGGCGCGGCGTCCACGAGGCAGGAGCAAATTTTAGGCGCGATCGATCGATCGAGACTGGGATCTCGCGCGATGCGGCAATGCACATAGGCGAGAATCCAGAGGAGAGAAAGAGATAGAAGAGATTATTGCCGTCGTCCTTGTCGTCGTCGCGTCCTCGTCGTGGCGGTGTTGCGTAGAGACTAGACTAGGTAGTAATAGTAGGGCATGGTGCTCCAATGGATTACCCCACCCCCACCTAAACGATGCCATTCCACCATGGCTTTGCTCCTCTGATGAGAGATGAGAGCTAACCCTAAAAAATGGGCACACCGTTTGTTTAACCCACTGCCCCACATTTTGCCAAAAAAAGAAAAAGAAAACAAATACAAATTCCTTTCCCTCCACTGGCTTCGCGCGATTCGAAACCTCGTCGACTGACCACGGTAGAAAAACGTTACCCCGTTACCTTGGCTTTTTACTCTTCTACTGCCTCGTTCTTCCTCGCACGAACAGCTTGTCTAGATCTTGGGTCACCACATTTCTCCTACAAAGATCCAATGCTTTCATCAAAAAATATTCCATGGTATCATCTTTGGAGCTCGCTAGATAGAAATCTACCTTCTTTGGAGGAGCTGGGGAGGGATGAGGCGGCCACCGGCAGTGTCCGGCGGTGGCAATCCCACTGACGATCGCGAGCTGCTATGAGCAGCCTTCCTCCGCGGCGATGGCGGCCGTCTCGTCCCATTTGATTCCTGGCTGCTTCGTTTCCTTGCGCTACTGCTGCCACTGCTCGGATTTCCCCCGATTCCAGCCAGCTCTTGTGCCGCATCCGGTAGCCTCACTCGCGATTCCTCTGGCGCTGGAATTGCTGATGGCATTCTGCACGAACCCACGAATCCTCAGGGATAGGGATCGAGGAGAAGGGAATTTTCTCACGGTTGCGGTGCTGGAGGTGCCGGCTCCACGGCGTCCATGCGCTCGTCCTCCTCGTCGGACGAAGACGCGCCATAATCAACCAACGCCATAAACCCTAACGAGACCACTACCTAGGGCTCTAGTCTCTTCCTTTCGATCATGTCCAATCGCCATGACAATGCGGCTAGACGAGCTCACGGATCTCATCAAGGGCTGCGGCGATGCCATCGAGCTCCAGCGCGTCCACGCCGCGATCTTGCGGAGCGAGCACGCCAGGAACGTGTTCTTGGGCAACATGGTGCTGCTCATGTACACGCGGCTTGGGAGCTTGGAGCAAGCCCGGCAGGCATTCGAATTGCTACTCCATCCCAACGTCTTCTCCTGGAATCTCTTGCTCCAGGCGTTCATCGAGCACGGGGAAATGGATCGATCCAAGCACACCTTCGACACGATGCCCGCCAGGAACATGGTGTCGTGGAACTGCGTGGTGGCCGGCTATGCCCACGCCGGGGATGTGGAGGCCGCCAAGGCCGTGTTTGATACCATGCCCGAGCGCGACGTCGTTGCATGGAACTCACTGCTACAGGGATTTGCCGCACGGTGTGACGTAGAGGGTGTGAGGAGAACGTTCGAGGCGCTGCCCGAGGCCGACGTGGTGTCCTGGACAAGCGTCATCGCAGCGTATGCCCTGTCCGGGCATGTGGAACAGGCAAGCGGCGCGTTCTACCGCGCGGCACACCGAAACCTCATTTCGTACACCGCGCTGCTCACCGCCCATGCCCACGTTGGTGCTGCCGATGCCGCCAAGAGGCTCTTTGATGCGATGCCCGAGTGGGACATCCGGGCTTGGAATGCACTGCTTCAAGCATTTGCCGCCAAGCCCGACGTCCGCGCGGCACTGGCGCTCTTCTACACCGCTATGCCACTGCATGACGTTGTGTCGTCCACCACCATCGTCGCGTTGTATGCCGCCAGCGGGCAGCTTGAGGCCGCCAAGCTCGTGTTTGACACCATGGCGCAGCGAAACATCGTGTCATGCAACACAATGGTGGCGGCGTATGCCGCCGGTGGACATGTGAGTGACGCCGAGAGGATCTTCCACACCGTGATGCCGCTGCACGACTCCGTGTCCTGGACTGCCATGCTTACGGCACACACCGAGGCCGGGCAACTGGAGGAGGCCAAGAACTTGTTCGATGCAATGCCTGCTCCACGGTGCGTCCAAGCTTGGAATGCGATGATCACTGCCTTCGTCGACAACATGGAGTTGAGCAGCTGCCAGTTCTTGTTCGATGCAATGCCCGAGAGAGATCTCGTGTCATGGAACGCAATGCTCGGGGGATATGCCCGGAGTGGGCGTCTAGGCTCCGCCAAGAGGGTGTTTGCGAGGATGCTGGAGCGCGACACAGTGTCGTGGAACACTGTGATTGCCGCTTTCGCAGACTCGGGGCATGGCCAAGACGCGATGCTCATGTTCTTGCGCATGCTTGTCGACGGACTCGTTCCAAACCAGATAACTTACACGAGCGTCCTCGCGGCTTGCTGCTCGTGGGACGAGAGCCGGAGCCACTTCTCGTCGATGGTTGGCGATCACGGCGTGGGGGCGGTGAGAGCCCACTACTCTTGCGTGATCGGTGTGTTGGCGTCCACGGGAGAGCTGGGAAAGGCATGGGAGCTCATCGAGTTCATGCCGTTTGTGCCCGACGCGGCCGCATGGGGAGCACTGCTGAGCGGCCACCGTGTCCATCACGAGCGCACTGGCGCGGCAGCAGCGGCAAATCGCTTTGCAGATTTGGAAGCGAGTGACTCCGCGCCATACGTACTCTTGGCCAGCCTCTGAATTGCCTCGACCGGTGTCGACAAAACTTTATGCTAGCTGCTCACTCAAAGATCTCTGGCTTGCGCTCGTCCTCTTTGCCACTTTTTTCTTCTCTGGGGCAAAGGAAAAGAAAAGACGACAAAACCACTTTGATAAAACTCTTGTCAGCTCAAGTTGGTGGCGAGCGCTCTTTTGAGCCGAGGATTGTCAGTGATGGCGACGTAAGGTCTTCCTGCGACTAGTGCGTTGCTTCCGCAGCGGCAGTGTCCTTTCTTTTCTGCATGCTCAACTCTCGGACGCTCAAAGTTTTCCAACTCCTTTCTTTTCCAGGCAAGTGATCTTCGGTTTTGGAGATATGAGTCTACGTGCTGCTTGAGCGCTTCGAAAGGATGATAGAAATAGAGCCGGCTGCACCGAGTCGGCTCACTCCCATTGGAAATATCTATCGATCCACTTACAGAAGGACGAGCTCGAGCAACGATGTTTCTAGATCGGACAAGCGCAAGGCCACCGAGTCCCGACTTTCAGGTGAAATGCAGCGTAGCGTCAGCTTGGATCCCTCGCCATCTCGCAGGTTAGTCTATCCATATACATATGCCGTACATTCCTAAGGTGAGCTGCAGGAAGTCGAGCCCCTCCAGGAGCGACGATGTTTCTACTATGACCATTGAGTTCCTGAGAGCTCGGCTTTTGGCGGAGCGCTCGACAGCAAAATCAGCCAAGCTGAGGATAGAAGAGCTCGAAAACAAGGTAAGCTAGTAGCTATTACCAAAGCACTGCTCAAATCTAAAGTGTGCGGCAGTGCAGGTCTCACAACTAGAGCGCAGCCTGGAACTAGAGATTGAGAAGCGGAAGCATGCCGAGGCGGCATTGCAGGAATCGCTGGAGAAAATGCTCGATTCCTCGAGTGCAAGTGGCGGGACAAGCACTGACTCCGAGCTTGAGTCGTTTAGCAGAGCAGCGGATGATGACGACGGCAAGTACTCGGACTCGTACTTGGAGTTAGAAGATACGAGTGGTGTGCTGAATGGCGATGGTGCTAAGTTCTCCACAGAAGATAGACCGCCAGCTGCATGCGAAGGTACGGTAAAGTTTGTAGACATTCTCGTGGTTAACTGTGGCGATACAAGGGAACGACGACGACGAAGAAGAAGAAGAAGGAGAACAAAGAGGAGGAGAGGAAGGCACTGTGGAGGAATTTTCATCGGCAGTGGAGCCAAGTTCGCCGAAGACGTTAGAGACTCATCACAACATACACTCGGACTCGGACTGGGCTACGGACAACGAGACTGATGTCAAGCAGCGGAGCTTGTCAACCGCGGCTGCTCAAGGTGACACTGAGTTTGACAGTGATAGCGATGGATTTAGTATCTCGTTGCCGAGCCAGCTACACTTGGGACAACTGGAACTCCCGGGGAAGATTGGAAGGTCTCTCCGCTCGTTGAGCACGCCAAGGTAAATATATCCATGGCGAACTTTGCTGAGAAACTGATGTTTCGAAGCACAGGACTGGAAACGAATGGATGCGCCATGTTGCTGACATGCTCGAAAAGGAAGACACAGAAAACGTTGATCAGTCTCCACAGGTCTGCTGTTGTTATTTCCTGGATGTTTTATAACCATGATCTCGATGCTTCAAGTTTCAGGCTTGTAACCATGCACAAGGCGAAGACGATCACGATTCTACTAGCCCCGGTGTCTCTTATGTAAGCTTTTCCAAGTACCTGGGCGTGGCCAACATAATCGAGAACGAAACAACGTCAAAGGTTGCAGCAGAAGACGAGGCAACCTCGCTCCAAGCGAGCCAAGACAAAGGCACGGAAGCTCAAGAACAAGTGAATCCAGGAGACACTGGCAACGAACCTGGTCTGGTTGCAATGCAACCGGAGACAACGAGCTCCACTACAGCGAGCGAAAACCCGGCGACAAGCAAGCTCTCGAGCATCAGCCTACGAGACAAAGTTTTCAACAGCGAGGAGGAGCGAGTGGATGAGATATTTCGCGCATTGCGAGCTGCCAAGGCACAACTCAGGATCTCAATCCAGCGAAGACAGGTGATAGAGAAGCAGCTCTTCAGTTCTAGCTAGGCTAAGACTTTTGCGGATGAGAAAGAAAGCTAGTATTTCTCTTGTGAATACACACTATAAGGGTGAAAGGTTTGATATCCTATAGTAGGAAATATCTTCTAAGCTGAGTCGGCCAGGCATGGACGCAGCAGGATTGGGTGTTTCAGCACCCGCGTGTTGCTGCCGGAGACGCTCCTCGCAATTGTGTCGAGCAGCATCAAGGCAAGACGATGCAAGCACTGCGGAAGAATCAAGTGCTGGTAAGAGCCGAAGAGTGGCGGTGGTGAGCGCCATCTCCGCAATGCTAGTGCTTGGGTCCCGGAGAGCAAGAGCGGCAGTAGAGGCACCACCATCAGTATGCCGGAATTGCAATGGCTCGGGAGCAGTGCCATGTAAGTTGATAGTCCTGCCCTGCTAGTGTTGTTCCAGCCACGCATTCTTCTTTGTGACTGGATTGGATTCGCGGTGCCACAGGTGATATGTGTGGAGGGACTGGAAAGTGGAAAGCTCTCAGCAGGAAGCGAGCCAAGGACGTGTACGAGTTCACCGAGTGTCCCAATTGCTACGGTATAAGTTCTTGGATTCCCACAATCTCTGAAAGTTTTGCTTTTCTACCTGGTTTCGAGCAGGACGTGGAAAGCTGGTTTGCTCCATCTGCTTAGGCACCGGACTTGGCAACACAAAGGGCTTGCTCCGCAGGCCCGAGTCCAAAAAGCTCCTGGATCAGATGGTGAACGGCCGACTGCTGCCAGACATGTAATACTTATAGGCTCTGCTAGAGTGTAATCCAAGCTCAGATCGAAAGAAAAAGAGAAAGAAAACCAGCAATTCACTGGAAAGAAGCATGGAAAAGTGTAAAGTCTAAGCAAGGAAAGCTGCCATTGTCATTGTCGTTTAGGTAGCTTTGCTCTTTGCTTACTTGACATTCTTTCCAATCCAAAACTCCAGCTTTGGTTTTCATTGCAAAGTGGAGGGAGAGAGAGAAAGTGGCTGCTCACTCATTCACTCCATACATGGCTATGGAATGAATTAAATTCAACACCATGGCTGACACTCATCAGCTTTGTGACAGGCACACACACTTTCCTCCCCTGCTGCTGCCATCTCACCTGCGAATTCACATGAATCAACCAAATTTTTCCACTACAAAGTTACTGCGTCCACCAGGTATGATATTATGTTACCAAAGGTGGAGAAGTTTGGAAGGAAGAACACCAAGAGCACCACTAGATCTCAGGAGGAAGTGATCTTACAGATCGAGAGAGGTAGTAGCATTGCATTGCATTGTTGTAGGAGGAAGAGGAGGAGGAGGAGCAAGGATGCCTGGGATGGTCGGGCACAACCCATTCGATCCCGACTCGCGCCTCCACAAGGTGGAGAAGATCTTCAAGCTCTTCGACGCCAATGGTGACGGCTACCTCAACCGGCAGGAGATGGCGGCGCTGGTGATGGGCGTGAATCCTCGCGTCAAGTTCACGGACGCACAGATCAACGCCATCCTCAACGAGGTGTTCCGCAGCTATGGAGAGTTCATCGCGGGGGACAAGGGCCTCCGCCAGGACGGACTCCTCCGGACTTACAACGATGGCGCCGGGGACATCGACCGCGACTTCGAAGCTCTCGGCCTCACGCTGGACGACGAAGAGCAGCACAACATCGAAGATGGCGACGGCGAGGTGGACGATCCTCCTCCGCCACCACCTCCAAATCCAGTCGCAGCAACGATCAGCGTCGACGCTGGCGATCACGATGACGATCACGACGACTCCAGCGAAGGAGAGCAGCAAGAAGATCATCCAGCACGATCATCGCCATGCTTGCTACCACATCGATCTCCATCGGTGACGCCCCCGAGAAGGAAAGCCTCCAACGCATCGTCGGATCCATGGAGCAAGAGCAAGAAGGCCATGGCCGGGCCATGGCCGCCATCCTGGACAGCATCGCCCAACAACGGCATCGTCTACGCGGATACCTGGCACATCGTGGAAGATCTCGACACGCTGGTCCGGCGAGCCGAGGCCAAGATCGGCCCCCGCCGATTATCCGACGCCAGGAAGTCCGCACTTCTCACCGCCACCGATCTCTCCTCGTTCCAGCGCTGCCTAGCAGAGCTGTGCGAGCGTGCCGACTGCTCGAGGACCCAGGACGAGGCCTTCGACGCACACATGGCCATGGGCCGGACGCTCTTCGATCACGCCTTCTTCGACGAGGCGCTGGCCCGATTCAAGCGCGCCATCGAGCTCCGCCCCACCGACGTCCGCCCCTACTTCCGCTCGGGCAACAGCCTGTGCTCCACCGCGCGCTTCCACGACGCGGTGGAATCCTACTCCCTCGCGCTCGAGGCCGCGCACAGCAATGGCCCGCTGTGGTGCGCGCTGCTGCCACAGATCCACGTCAACTTGGGCATCGCGCTCGAGGGGCAAGGGATGCTCCTGGGCGCTTGCGAGCACTACCGCGAGGCCGCCATCCTCAGCCCGGCACACTACCGCGCGCTCAAGCTCCTGGGCAGCGCACTGCTGGGCGTCGGGGAGTACCGCGCGGCGGAGAAGGCACTCCGCGAGGCCATCTCCATCAAGCCCGACTACGCCGACGCGCACTGCGACCTCGGGTCCGTGCTGCATGCCGCCGGCGACTCGGACAAGGCCGTAGCCGAGTTCCATGCCGCCATCCAGCTCCAGCCCAGCCACACCGACGCGCTCTACAACTTGGGCGGATGCCTGCGCGACAGTGGTAGCTTCTCGCTGGCGGCGGAGGCCTACTCGAGCGTCATCGCGTTGGATCCCACGCACTGGCAAGCGCATCTCAACAAGGCCGTGTCGCTGCTCGGGATGGCGGACGTAGAACACGCGGTGGAGTCCATGAAGCAGGCTTTCAAGCTGACCAACCGGGTGGAGATCTTCGACGAGATGAAACACCTGCGCTACTTGCAGAGGAACCCCGGCGAGCTCAACATCTTGATCCACAGCAGTGATGGTGGTGGTGGTGACAAGCTCCAGCAGCAGCAAGATCACAGCCCCGTCATCCAGTGCGCTCCACTCCAGCAGTCCGCCATCCCTCTCGTGGATCACTCGAGGTTCCTGAGGAGCAGCGCCAAGACCACGCCAAGCCTGCTCATGCGCTGCGCGCTGGAGATGAGAGCCTTCCAGAGGCACACCCGCTTCAACCGCTGCAACGTCTCGCTGCTCACCCAGGAGATCCTGGACGATCCCAAGCTCCCGCTATCGCAGCAGAGCACCACCTCGTCCTACAGATCCATGCGCAAGGCCGACGTCGAGAAACTCGTCCGCAACAAGCTCCTCCCCTTCCTCTCGCCGCAGACCTTCCAAGGCACCATCAAGAGCCTCAACGAGCGAGCGCTCGCCATCCTCGACAAGAAAGGATCCGGCAGAGTCGACCCGGGGATGTTCCTGGCGGTCCTGGCACCGATCTGTTCCGGAGCACTGGAGCGGCGGAAGCGCGTGGCGTTCGACTCGCTGGTGTGGAGGAGCCGGACGTCCTCCAAGAAGCTGGGAGCCGAGATAAGCCGAGCCGACGCCAAGGCCTACTTCAAGAAGCTCAAGTCCGTCTACATGCCGCTCCATGCACGTCCCACGGACGACCAGCTCTGGGAGGTTCGAGGCGAGGATGACAACACCACCCTCTCCTTCCCCGAGTTCCTGGACATGTTCGAGGAGTCGTCCGACTTGTCTTTCAGCAACATCCTCGAGACGCTGGTGAGGCTCGAGAGTCGAGACCGGAGCCGGCACAACGGGATCAACTGTTCGGTTTGCAGCTACGAGATCGTTGGCCCCCGCTTCCGAGAGGTAAGCGCCAACTTCAACCTGTGTTCCGTGTGTTACAGCGAAGGCAAAGTTCCCCCGGACATGCTCCACGAAGAGTACTTCTGCTTCAAGGAGTATGGAAGCGAGGCCGACGCCATCAAGGAGAAGCTGCTGCTCTTCGGCTCTAAAGTGCCGAAGTTCGCGTAGATCTCTTTGAAGAAAGACTATTGTCAAGGATCACCATCTATAGAAGAACGTTTATATGCACTGCCCTTCCGCTCTGGCCGCGCGCCTGGAAGATCTCACAGGACGTAAGACGCTGGCTGGTCCGTCCAGGCACCACAGACGTGTCCATTCTCGCAGACATAAGCTCGGACCACAGGCTCGCCATCGTCGTGATACTCGAGCGATCGTCTCAAGCAGAAGCTCGTCACCATATCCCACATTGATGGCGCCAAGCAAAACGCACAGCTCTCGCCAGTCTTCTTGGCCTTGAGATCTCGCAAGTTCCGACACACCTGTGACGCCTTGAAGTCCTTGAAGATCCCACGAAAGAGCTTGTACTTCCGTCGCTCCTCCGAATGGACACACCCCGGCCAGTCGCAGAGGTAGAGGCTGTCCGTCCGGAACCGGCTGGCCAGCAGCTTGTTTCCCAGCTCTCTCGAGAATGTGGGGGATCCGGAAGCTACGTGAGGCCCAGCTCCAACAAGCTTGATCCGCTTCTTCGATCGATGCTCGTCACCATTCCTGGTGTGATCGTCATCGCCACCCCCAGCGAGCTCTCTTTCCAGCCCAAAATCCCAGCTATCTAGCAGCACCCCAGCGCTGTCGAGGCCCGGGCAGCAAACCAAGATCCTAAACAGAGTCGCCCATCCCCCGGCTGGCTCTCCCAGCTGGTCCTGGTGATCCTGGCGGGCCTGGCCGTGCTCTAGCACCTCGGGCACGATGGTGGGCAGCGCCCTCATGCACTGATTCCGCCAGCAAAAGCTCCGAATCACGTACCCAAATCGCCGGCACACGCACGCCAGCACCGCCAAATGCCGCGGATCCTCCTCCATCCGCGAGAAAATGTTGACCAGGAGATCCTCGGACAAGCGGCTCAGCAGCACGGCGGCGCCTCCTCCTCCATCGCCGCTGCCCGATGCCGCCGCCATAGCTCCGCGAGCGCGAGACCTCCTAGCCTAGCGTATAAACCCTAATCGTGGAAAGTACGTAAGTCGCTAACGAGTGGCTGTGCGATTACGTCCAAAAACTTGTCTTGAATGCCCACATGCCTCACCTTGTCCATTCTTCCACCCAGCAGCAAATGCCAGCTGGAAACGCTATGCTATTGACAGTTGAAGGATCGGCCATAGCTATCTCCTCCTCTTCCTCCTCTTTCTCTTCTTCTTTTATACTTTTTTTTGTTCCATCTCCAATCTCGGCCTCCACCATGGATATCACTGCGATGATCGTCTTCCAATCGCTACTCCTCCTCTCCATCGCTCTTCCACAATCCATCTCGCTTCCGGAAGTGGTGGTAAGTTCTCGGTTTGACGAGCACCCCAATCAATCTCTCTAGCATTGCAGGATCACTCGGATGAAAGTGGTAGGCGATTGGCTATACCTTCTTCGTGGGAAGATCCAGCGCCGGACCTCACCACATTGCAGTCCCACGAGCCTGTAAGCCACAACTCGACCAGATTTGTGACGCCGGCTAGGAGGAAGCTAGGATTGTTTCGAGAATGCGCGCCCTGTAAGTGCTGTAGCGACAACACCCGGCGCTACTGCTACTACACCGCCTGCTGCTACCGGATCGATTGCTTCGCTCCCGGCCTCTCCTTCGGCCACTGCTCCTTCGTTCCAGTCACTTGCAATTGCCTCAGATGCTAGCAAACGCGAGCGACCATGGCAAATTCTTCCACAACCCGGATTTGTCAATCCTGGGCACTGTACATTTTGGTGTCTCTCTAGAGATTGATTGATAACAGTTAACAGCCAAAAGATTCACAGCACCCGATGATTATACCTTCTCGATACCCCGGCCGTAGCCCCTCTCGTAGTTCGCATTTAATCCTCGCTTGGACTGTCCCTTGGTAGCATGGCACAGTATCCAGCGCGAACAAACACGGTTTCTCGAATAAAATAGGCTAAGTTACACACCAAGCTCGCAAGCTTTGGAACTTACTGCCAGGCGCAGCTCTCGATCGCGGGCGTTTCCATCGAGTGCATGCGTTTGCACCAGTGCTGGATCGCTGTGTAGGGGGCCTCGGCCTTCACTCTAGTTGCAAAGGCGCGCGTCAGCATCCCACACTTTGGATGCAGATCAAAGAGCAACGGATGCAGCTTGACACGGCCAGGGAAAGCTTGCGAGAGCTCCTCAAACGCGGCAGGGACCTGCGCCTGGAAATCGGGAGGCTCATTCGAGTAGACGAAGCCTGTCAGATCGAGCAGCCTCACGCAATCGCTGCTGCTCAGGAGCTCCCACACAAACTCGACGTCGTCGGCCTCCCAGGAGCCGCCTATCTCACTCCTGTACGCCGTCTCAATGTGCACAACCAAGGGCGCTTTCCTGTTGCTCCACTCGTCCAGGCTCAGTGCCTATAGATACCAGATCAATCATCGTCAAGGACGACTATCAATCTGCTAGAAAGTATATGCATACCTTGATGCTAGACCGAGCGATTCTCACGACCTCGAGTCCCTGGAAGAGCTCCAGCGAGGTTGAAGGAGCGAGGCTGGAAGTCATGATCCCCCACAAGCACGCTCAGATCCTTGACGCCACCCAAGATCGGCAGCAATGGCAAGACACGCTCCATCACGTTGGCGGAGTTCCGGAAGGAGTTCCCGAGCGTGATTGACCTTAGCTTGTTCGACGAGTGGCTCAAACCACAGTATCGCACACGTCCATGCAACCACACCCACTCAACGTTCCAGGTAGACGGCCGCAGCTCCACGCACGGCATGGAGACGGAGCTGATGAAGAGCCAGCGGAGGTTGGGCATGTCAATGAACGTTGGCACCACCGCCACCACCGCAGTCGTCTATCTCCAGGCAATCGCGGCTGTGGCTGGTGAGAGGAGAAGTACCGGGCGCGTCCATCACGAGCGTTCCCAGCCAAAAGTAGACGAGGGAGGTGGAGCTGCTGCATGGCAGAAACAGTGAAGCTTGTCCTCCTGATGTCGCAGAAGAGGAGATTGAGCAGCGGCGGTGGAGTCATGGTGGTGCCAACATCGGCATAGATGTGGAGGCAGCGCAGCTCCTGGCACGCCGAGACGCTGGACCAAAAGTCTTCAAACTTTAGCCTTGCTGTGCCCCAGATGCTAAGCGAGTGGACAGTTTTCCCCCAGCGAGTGGAGCACACATTCTTTCAGACGCGTGGGAAGCGCTTGATTTCCAAGAAGCGGAGGTTGCTACCCTGATCTGGATGGAACCAGCGGACGAGTCCCTCCTCGGCCGCAGGGCTTGACGAATCCAGGCGGAAGTGAGTGACCCGCCTCGCCAAATCCTTCCACCTCTTGCTTACCAGGGCACAGCAATGCAAGTGACGCGAGGAGAGGAGTCGCGCCAAAATCCGCACCAGCAACTCATCCGGGAGGTCGTCCAAACGCCGCCGCTGCTCCTTGATGCTGCTAGCCATCGAGTGAAGAAACCCTAGGCTGTGTGTCGCACACGTGGCAGACACGTGTCCTCACGGGCAAAAGTTTGGACAAGTAGAGTATTTGGAGGTGACTTACAATATCACGAGATTTAAAGTATTGTATTAATATTAAATTCAGAAATCCAAAATAAAGTCCTCTCTACTAGCACCTGGTGATCATTCGTTTCAAGTTTAGAGAAACAAAGAAAATACCTTGAAGATTAAGGTCTAACGAAACAAAGTCTATGTGGATTTGAGTGGGGCACCTGGGAAGAAGCGCGAGAAGCTCCGTGAACCGCTCTGGGCCTGAGAGATCAAGAGACACGACGTGCTTGAGAAACAAGTACCTAGCTTATGGATATTTTCTCTGGAATCATGTTGGCGAGGTAGAGTGCTACGCAGGACGTGGGCGTGGAGCGCGGGATTCCGCGGGTCGCCATACAGCCAGAAGCCGCTCCGTGGCAGCCACGTTGGCAGACACGCTGGCAATTGTAAGAACAAAAAAGTGCATTGCTTCGCTGCGATCGTGTTACAAAAGAAAGATCGAGCCTTTCTCCCGTTCATCACTCACGATGAGTCGGTTTATTCACCTCTTCCTCGCTTCCAGCCGGCTTCTGATCGTGCTCCTTCGAATCGGTGTCTTCTTCCTCCTCCTTGGTGCCGGTGGATTCCTGGGCGATTTCCTCATCGCCGATTTCCTCATCCTGCTCCTCCATCTGCTCCTCCATCGAGAAGTTGTCACCCACTCTGGCCTTTGGATCGTCGACAGGAGGGGCTGGAGGGGCTGCCTGATCGCGCTCTTCTTCTTCACCCCCCCCGTCCTCTACAAAACAAACAGCAGGAAAGCCAAGATTTTGGTACCTTCGTTGTCCGGATCCAGCAAGAAGTCGAAGATCCCAGAGCCTTTGCTCTTCGTGGACAGGAATCGGCGATGGCGATCAAGAAGCATCGAAGAGGGTGGAGCGCCAACGTGATTGTGGGGAGCGATTGTTGCATGAGAGCCAGCGAAGACGATCCGCTTGGTAGCAGCAGCACGAGCACAACGCAGGGAGAATGCGAGCATCTTGAGAGCCATTGTGCTCGATCGATCGCAACGCAACAGAGAGAAACAAGAGGGATGAATGGCCGTGGCCAGATTTTTTTATACTTGTGAATGAGCCAGAGCGTGAGATAAAAAAGATCAAAAAGGTTACGCTCATCATAATCTAGTTTTCTTGTTTTCTTTTAATAACAATAAGGTTTCTTGTTCTTTTTTCTTTTAATAAAGTGGTATTAAGTGATACTAAAAATCTGGCAAGAATCTCTTTATACTTGTGAATGAGCCACTGGTTCATTCACAAAGTACGTGTTACGTACTACTAGTGCTAGCGTGAGAGATTTGTGATAAGATTTATTGTTTTTCTTTTAATAAAGTGGTATTAAGCGATACTAAAAATCCTTGTATTTCATCCTTGATTGTCCAGAATCTTTTTATACTTGTGAATGAGCCACTATAAAGTACGTGTTACGTACTACTTGTGATAAGATTTCTTGTTTTCCTTGGTATTAAGCGATATTAAAAATCCTTGTATTTCATCGTTGATTGTGGCCCGAATATTCTTATACTTGTGAATGAGCCACTGGTTCATTCACAAGGACGTACTACTAGTGCTAGCGATTTCTTGTTTTTCTTTTTGGTATTAAGCGAAACTAAAAATCCTTGTATTGATCCTTGATTGTGACCTGAACCTTTTTATACTTGCGAGTGAGCCACTGGTTCATTCACAAAGTACGTGTTACGTACTACTAGTGCTAGCGTGAGAGCTTGTGATAAGATTTCTTGTTTTTCTTTTTAATAAAGTGGTATTAAGCGAAACTAAAATTCCTTGTATTGATCCTTGATTCTGGCCTGAATCTTTTTATACTTGTGAGTGAGCCACCGGTTCATTGACAAAGTACGTGTTACGTACTACTAGTGCTAGTGTGAGAGCTTGTGATAAGATTTCTTGTTTTTCTTTTTAATAAAGTGGTATTAAGCGAAACTAAAAATCTTTGTATTGATCCTTGCTTGTGGCCTGAATCTTTTTATACTTGTGAATGAGCCACTGGTTCACTCACAAAGTACGTTTGTAGGCAAAAAAGATAATCAAGAATACAGTTCCCGACGTCGAGTCTAAGTCAGGAACGCGTTCTTCACCGATGTGTCTTATCTTTCATCTCTTTGGAGGCCAGCCCAGAATGCGTGACAAGGACGATGGCAGCGTCATGACATACAAAGTTCTTGGAGCAATCGTGAGACAATACCAGCAAGCCTTCCACTCAGGCATCCTGCGATCCTAAAAATTCTCCTGTTGTTCTCAGGTTGAAAGTTCTTAAGTTTTGTTGTCACTGCCAAGCACAGCCTTCAAATGCGGATGTTTCCATAGAATGCATGTGTTTGCACCAGTGCTGGATTGCTGTGTATGGAGGCTCCGACTTGAATCTAGCCTCCTGGGTGCGCCACAGCATCCGACACTGCGCAGGCACATCAAAGAGCAACGGATGTACCTTGATACGACCAGGAAAAGCTTGCGAGAGCACCTCAAAAGCGGCAGGAACTTGTGGCCGGAAGTCAGGAGGCTCATATCTGTAAACGAAGCCTCTCAAATCGAGCAGCCTCACGCACTCGCTGCTCCTCATGAGTTCCCACAGAAAATCTATGTCGTCGCTCTCCCAGATGCCACCACTCTCGCTCCTGAATGCTGCCTCGATGAACACCATCAAGGGCGATTGTCTGCTGCTCCACTTGTCCAGGCTCAGCGCCTGCAAAGAAAGAAAAACATAAGCGAATCAGTGAAAGTGAGTTAAACACGAATCAACTTACCTTGATGCTTGTACGAGCAATTCTCAAGACCTCGAGTCCATGGAAGAGCTCTAGAAAGGCTGCGAGCTTAAAGGAGCGAAGCTGGAAGTCGTGATCCCCCACAAGCAAGCTCAACTCCTTGACGCCACCCAAGCTTGGCACCAATGGCAACACACGCTCCAGCACATTGGCGGGGCTCCGGAAGGAGTTGCTGAGCGTGATCGACTTTAACTTGTTCAATGAGTGACACAGTCCCTGGTGGCGAACACGTCCATGCAACTGCACCCCCTCGATGTTGCATGTCGAGGGCCGCAGCTCCACGCACGGCCCTGAGCTGACAGTGAGCCACCGGAGATTGGGCATGTCAATGGCAATGGTGGCAGCGCCGCCACAGCGACTTCGAATCTCCAAACAGTCGAGGCTGCTGCTCTTGAGAAGCTCTACGTGTGATTCCTCCGGCACTGCCATACTCCCCAGGCAGAAGAAGATGAGCGAGGGACACTGCTCGAGGAGCTGCTGGACGGCACAGACATCCACGACTGTGACGAAGATGACGCAGTAGAGCAGATTGTGGAGAGCCATAGTTGGCGGCAGCGCGGTGCCAATGCTTGCGTAGACGTGGAGGCAGCGCAGCTCGTGACACTCCGAGACGCTGGACCAAAAGTCTTCAAACTTTTGCTTTGGTGGGCGGCGGAGGCGTAGCGAGTGGAGCGTTTTCCCGAGCACCTGTAGCCAGCGAGTGGAGCTCGCATTCTTGCGGTAGCAGGGGAAGCGTGCGATGTCCAGGTAGCGGAGATTGTTGCCATGATCTGGATGGAACCAGCGGACGAGTCCTTCCTCGGCGGCAGGACTTGACGAATCCAGGCGGAAGTGAGTGACCCGCGTCGCCAAATCCCTCCACTTCTTGCTTACCAGGCCACAGCAATGCAGGTGACGCGAGGAGAGGAGTCGCGACATGATCCGCACCAGCAACACATCCGGGAGATCGTCCAAGCACCTCCGCCGCTCCTTGATGCTGCTAGCCATCGAGTAAAGAAACCCTAGCCTTGGCTGTAGTTTATATGCTTGCCACGTGGTTAGTGAGCTGGCATCCGGAGATCAAAAAGTATTCATGCTTAATCACTATCTTCTTATAATTCATCCATGGCAAGGTTGTGAACCATGGAAAACAGAGTAAAAGATTCTGCTCTGGCTCATAATCTTTGTGATGTTACTTTCATTGGATTTCTTGTTCTTTCGTTTTTTTTTGCCCACGAGATTTCTTGTTTAATCACTGTCTTCTTCAGCGGCACCCGCATTAGCTCCGCCCCCATAGTTCATCCATGGGAAGACGGACTCCACGAAAACAGCAAACGCGTTCCGGTCTACCAAAGGAACGTCCAAAGGAACCTCCACATTTGGTCCTCCTCCTGCAGCCCCCGCTTCTTCATCCGGAGGCAGCGTGGGTGTTCTATCAGAGAACTCCGATACTGAAAGATGCTGATACCTGAAAACAAGTAAAGATCAGCAGTGAGCCAAACAAGTTATAAAGTTGGTCACATACTCGTTGTGGTCAGCTTGGAATGCTTCCGCTCGAGCGCAAGCCCAGGTCGCAGACTCTCCACCCCTCGCTTCACACACGGCCACTGCAGCGTCTTTCAGCCAGGCCTGGAGTTCCGGGACTCTCCAGATGAGATAATTCCTCTCGATGTAGATGTTGATCAAGTGCTCCAGGCTCGGCCCCCCGGAAGTCGCCCTTGCAAAGTGCCGGTGCTTGAGCACTTTGCTCCACGCTGCATCCTCCTTAATCGGAGCTCGCGCGACGATCTTGCTCAGCACCGAAGGATGAAGCATCAGAGCCTGCTGCAAGAGATCCGAGGACGGGACTGTTTCACTGATTGGATTTGGAGCTGCCTCTTCCTTCTGCTCGAGATAGTAGCGCGCAACTGCCAGCGAGAAGGAAAAGTTTGGAAGGAGAGCCACCGACTGGTCGTCGTAGAAACTCTCCACGAAAGCCTCCAGCCACGAGTACTGCCCCGCTCTCAAAGCGTAGTAGTCGATGCAGAACCTGGCACCAGTTGGATCGTCTAGATCGAGTGACAGCAGCACCTTGCAAAACTCCATGGCTGTTCGGTGGCAGCCTCGCCTTCCCAGGTGCTGCATGTAGCTGAAGAGAGCCGAGAAGAGTGGCCGGTTCTCCTTGCACGAGTAGTCGAGCCGGGACTTTCCAGCCAGCGGATCAAACAAGGGACTCCACGCGCATTCCAGTGCGTAGAGGCACCTCTCCAGCAAGGTGGCCGCTTGCTGGTGCTCGCCAATGTGTTTGTAAACGTCGGCCAAGGCGAGCAGCGAGTCCGCATGGTAAGGATGAGCCAGGAGCAGCGACGCAATCTTGTTGGGATCGTGGGAGGAGACGCATGCCTCGAATGCCTTCTGGACTTCCAAGTAGTCTGCCGAGTACACGTACCTGGAAAGCAAGAAACAGCGTCACGTAAAGAGAATCCATAGCTAGTTCTAGCGTAGTACCTGAAAGTCATGACACCGTCCTTGGTGTGAACAAGCTCCATCGACACACCTCCGTCCCATCTCGGCCAATTCCCCATCGGCACAACCAAGCATTTCCTGCCGCTACGCGGAGCCGAGAGTCTTCCCTGCCGCTGGCGAGCACTCTTTTCCACCGAGTGGATCGCCTTGGAGCCGAAGATGAGCCTGAGTTCTTCTTTGGGCCGTAAGTCCTTGGCATCCACCGAGATGACGGCCGCTCGTCTATCCATCTCCTGCTGCTGGACTGAAACATTCTGCAAGAGCTTGGACAAGATCTCATCGCTCCCCTCTTCCTTGTCAGTCTCTAGTTTACTCGATGCGTCATTCTTCTTGCTCTTGTTCTTCTTCTTCTTCTTCGTCTTGTTCTTGCTCTTGTTCTTCTCTCCTAGATTGGCATCTGGCTTGGAGATCGCAGGCGCTTCTTCTGCTTCTTCCTGTTGTTCCACCTCTTCTTCCTCCTCGTTCTCACCGTCCTATAGTTCCTCTGTGAATTCTAAAACCTAGGAGCAAGGAAGAGAGAAACCATACCTGAGCTGCGAGAAGGCTGAAAATGCTCGGCCCAGCTGATTCCTTGGTGGTGCCGGCGGTAGCGGCGTCATCTTGCTCCTCGTCTTCGTCGATTTGGCTCTCCCGCTCGCGCAGCGCCCGCCTCAGCATCCGGGCCGACATGGCTGCCAAGCTCCACTTGCCCTAAATTCATTTGGCCGCAATGGAGCAATGCTGGAATACATTGCCGGGCTTCTCCGGCGGTATGGCGACGCGCGGAATGCCGCCGGTGCCGCGCGGCTCCACGCCCAGATCCTGCGTAGCAGCCAGCGGCACAATGTTTACCTCGCCAACACTCTCATGCACAGCTATGGCCGCTGCGGCTGCGTGGATGAGGCCCGCCGCGTGTTTGACGCCATCCCCCAGCGCAATCCCTTCTCCTGGAACATCCTCGCCACCGCCTACATTCACAATGGATTCCTGCAAGAGGCAAAGCGAGTCCTGGACAGGATGCCGCAGCCCAGCGCGGTGTCGTGGAATCTTATGCTGGCGGCATACAGCAGGGAGGGGCTTACCGCCGAGGCCAGAGCTATGTTTGATTCCATGCCCGAGCTCAATTCCATGGCCTGGAATTCCATCCTTTCAGGGTATGCCCATACTGGGCATTGCGTGGCTGAAGTTCTAACCGTGTTCCAACGTATGCCTGGCCACGACGTGATCAGCTGGAATACACTTCTTCTTGCGATCTCCGAGACAGGTGACGCCGGCGGTACTAAGCGCGTCTTTGACGGCATGGCACAGCGCACTCTAGTATCTTGGACTTGCGCCATGCAAGCAAATGCCAGGACCGGGGATGTGGTGGCAGCGAGGGATGTGTTTGACAAGATGCCGCTGCGTGACGTGGTGGCGTGGACAGCCATGCTCCAAGCCTACGCCCAGGATTTGGATAGTCTTGAGGCCTTGTTCCGCGTCATGCCGCAGCGTGACGCAGCGTCATGGTCCCTCGTGATCACTGCCTATGGTGAAGGTGGCGACGCATGGAAGGCCAAGCACACCTTTGATGCCATGCCTGGCAGCTCCAGGAATCTAAGCTGCTGGAACGCTCTGTGCCACGCCTATCTTTACAATGGCCAGCTCGCTGAGGCTGGCGGTGTGCTCCACCGGATGAGCAAGCGCGACGTGGTGGCGTGGAATGGTATGCTGTCGTGCTGCGTGCAGCGCGGCGAGGTGGAGACCGCCGAGGCGCTGCTGAGGGACACGCTGCCGGAGAGAAGCCCGGTGAGCTGGAGCACTGTGGTGTGTGGGTATGCACAGAGCCGTGACGCGCGGCACGGCGCGGATGCCAGCCGCGTCATGGGCTTCATGCCGGCGTGGACGCTTGTGTGCTGCAACGTGATGATCTCCTCGCTAGCACAACGAGGAAAGCTAGATGATGCTCGAGAAATCTTCCACGGGCTTCCAGCGAGTGAGAGAGACGTAGTGTCATGGACTGCCCTCTTCCATGCTTGTGCTCTCAACAATCGTCTTGACGAAGCCGCACTCGTCTTCTTCCGCGACATGCCCGACAAGAACCACGTCTCGTGGAATGCCATGGCAGCAGCGTATGCCCGAGCAGGGCATACCGCCGAAGCCAAAGCCGTGCTCGAGCAAATGCCGTGCCACGACGTTGTAGCTCTAACTGTCATCTTTCACCTCGCCGTCCAGAGCGGCCGCTTGGAACACGCTCGGAGCTTGTTCGACAACGTTGTGCCGGAGAAGGATCTGGTGGCTTGGAATGCAATGATCGGGGCGTATGCCCAGAACGGGCAAGGTGACGAGGCACTGCTGCTCTACCGCGAAATGCACATCCAAGGCATGGATCCAGACGACGTGACAATGTCGAGCATTCTGGCAGCACACAGCCGACTCGGCCAAGTCGAGCAAGGGAGAAGCCACTTCGTTGCCATGCCGATGGATCACGGGATCACGCCATCGGAGGAGCACTACGCGTGCATGGTGGACGCACTGGGACGTTCCGGGCAGCTGGTAGCGGCAGAGGAACTCCTCGCCACCTTTCCGTTCCATCCCAGCTACGTTGCATGGGGGAGCTTTCTTGCGGGTTGCCGGATCAATCAGGACGTCGCGCGTGGGGAACGAGCTGCACAGATCGCTGCGGTATTGGATCCCAGCAAGTGTGCACCTTATGTGCTCCTTTCACAATCGCCGAGAGAGCTGTGAAGCTCAAGAGAAAATGCTCCTGGTAAGCTCTACTCGCTTCCCTTGCTACTGTAAGAATGCGAAATCCACTCGCTGGCTACAGGTGCTCGGGAAAACGCTCCATGCGCGGCCCACCAAAGCAAAACTTTGAAGGCTTTTGGTCAGCCTCTCGGAGTGTCACGGGTTGCGCTGCCTCCACATCTACGCCTGGCACCCTGCGAGCTATGGCTCTCCACAACCTCCTCTACTGCGTTATCTTCATCACAGTCTTGGACGTCTCTGCCGTCCAGCAGCTCCTCGACGAGTGTCCTTGCTCATCTTCTTCTGCGAGGGAGCATGGTGGTGTGGGAGGAATCACACGTAAAGCTTCTCAAGAGTCGCAGCCTCGACTGGTTGGAGATTCATCGCCATCCATGGATATGCCCAATCTCCAGTGACTCGTTGTCAGCTTGCGGCTGTGCGTGGAGTTGTGGCCTTTTATGTGCAACGTCGATTAATTGCGGTTGCAGGTAATAGTTTGATTTATTGTGATCGAATGATTTTTTTTCTTTGCAGGCACTAAACGTGAATGAGTGGAGTGTTCATCTAGGAGTGTTCCTGCTGCATTTGAGGAGCTCTTGCAAAGTTTTCCTGGTTGCAACAAAGTACACAGGGGATGCTATGGCGCATCCTGGAAGCTAGCTAGAGTTAAGTTTGAGGCTCCAGACACAGCAATCCAGCACTGGTGCAAACTCATGCCTCCGCGTCAAAAGATGCACTTGGCAGTGACCAAAAATGTAAGTACACTTTTCGCATTGTTCAGAACAGCATAAGATTCTTAGGAACATCACAGCTCAATTGTTCACTCATCACACATCCCTTCCAACCATAACGTATAGGAAAGGGTGAAAGCGTTAAGACTGGGTTGAGAAAGACGTTGAAGTGATCATGCTGTTGCGTAAAGATAAGGATGCCAGCTACTTATAGGACAAAATTAACATCTAGATTCCATCTTAGCTGACTGTAGTACGAAATTAACATCTAGATTCCATCTTAGCTGACTGTAGTACAAACAGACACTACAGTCCTGTTGTGCGTGTTTCACGTTGCCCATAGGTACTACAAAAGGATACCACACCATAAAAGGATGACTCGTTCATCTGTGTGTAGGGAAAATGGCGACTCCGGTATCTGCAACCGCAACTTTGCCTCGCCACATGACAATCAAGGGTGACAATGGGAGGTATTTGGCACTCAAATCGGATGGGCTCCTCACATTTGATGCTGACCAGAGGAGTTTCCTCACATGCCACGAGGTGATATACAATTTCGACGACTCCGAAGGCACCTTCTCTGTACGTGCTCCAAACGGCAGATTCTGGAGTCGTGATGCTAGTCACTGGATTCGAGCGAATGGTAGCACAGAGCCACCCGCTACGACCGACAAGAGGACCCGCTTCAAGCTCGTGAGGTTTGAATCAGGTCGGCTGGGATTCCTGTCTGCACTTGATGATCGATACCTCAAGCGCTACGACGCCGGCATCCGTGGGTACAACGCCGTGCAATCTCAGCCTGACCCTTTCACCCAAGTTGAGGTGAGCGATGGTTCCGAGCATGCAATTCACCTCCCGCGTTTCATCACCTTCAAGGGAGACAATGACCAGTTTCTGCTTGTACGCAAGGAATGGAACAACGAAAACTGGTGGCTCCAGTTCAGTGGTCAGGAAAACGATTTGTCCAGGGATGAGGCCATCAACAGGGTCTTTCAGATGGTGGATGGCAGTTTGGCATTCTACAACATTCACAGACAAGCTTATTGGCGCAACAGGGCTCTTGACAACAATTCGTGGGTATGGGCAGAATTCCAAGGAGCCGTGGAAGGAGATTCGAGATGCCATTTCTGGCCCATAAGGCTGAGCACCCAAATGTTGGCCCTCACGAGCAAATCCAACAACAGGATATGCAAGAGGCTGACCAACTATTGGACTAACTGCTTGTCCGCTAGTGCAAATGGCACAAACGATGTAACAACGCGTCTTATCATCAGTGAAGCTACGCTCTCACGATCGATTTTCAACGTCAAGTACCTTCTCGAGTTGGCTAGCACCATGGATCAGAGGTTACTCATGGTTGGCGAGGGCTCGGTGATCAATAGGCGGGACGAGCCGGCAGACATGACTGTCACTGTAACTGTGTTCCAGAATCTTTCCACGCAGAGTACATTCTCAAACTCGTACACCATCACCCAGAAGATTTCCACCGAGTTCACAGCCGGCATCCCCGGGATCGCTGCAAATCAGACTACTATCGAGATCGGCGCTGAGCAAAACTTTAGTAGGGAGTGGGGTGAAACAGCACAGGAAGGCGTGCAATTCCAGACAGAGTACGTTGTCCGTAATGTCAAGCCTCAAATGACGGTACGTTTCGAGTTTCATTTGGCTCCTTATACTAATGGATTATCTTGATGTAGGCCAAAGCCACCGTGTTCGCGAGCACTGCACGGATGCGTGTCCCCTTCACTTATACGAGCAGGGAGAGGGGTGCCAACGGGATTGATCGACCCTCTGAAAACCACATTGATGGGGTCTTTGATGGTGTGTCGGCATACAACATCCATGCAATTTTAAGTGACGGTGAATCAGAAAGAGATGTTCCTTTGAGTTTGGCCAATGGCTTTTATCGCAAGGAAGATTAAGAGTGTCAAATATCGGTCTCCTGTGAGACTACATGAATGAATGAATAAAGTAAATAAAAGATCATAAAAATAAACTCAATGTTACTTTATTAAATCACCAAAAACTTTTAGGACAGTAGGATCTGATCAGAGTTACCAAAAGTATCGAAAGAATCCGTAAGCTCCATGCGTGAGCACCTCTGGAGCTCGGTGCTAGGTAGAACATCAGTCACCATAGTTAACTGGTTGGTTTTAAGGAATCTTAAGACTTGATGATTTTTCGGAGAGCGACGACATAGATTTTCTGTGGGAGCTTACATGAGGAGCAGCGTACCGCAAGTTCCTTCAAGGTACATCTTTTGGTGTTTGATCTGGCTACACAGTGCGGCTGTGGTGCACCGGAAGGCAGTGACATAAATTGTAAGTTCACTTTGATTTTGATCAAAACACGGAAGTCAACTTAAGAGGAAATGCTATCTCAGTCAGTATTCAAGATCCTTGGGAACATCACAGCTCAAAGTTTCCTTGATCTCCTCCTTGCTTACTCGGACGCGTTCGAGCGCCCCCACGGGCTTGTTGACGTTTGCCATTGCTTGTGCGATCTTCTCACCGCTTGGAAGAAAATCTGGGTTTGAGAAGTAGTAGACTGTGCTGGGATCAAGGTTTGCACACAGATCTCTCATGTAGAGCACCCGCTTCATGACCTCGCCACGGCCTGGGCTTCCCTGAGGCTGGCTGAGAAGATAGTACAGAGCCAGGAACCAACCTTGGACATGATTGATCTGTGAAAAGATTGAAAGCTGTAAGAACTTTTAGGATCACAAAACCTTGATCTTATACCTGAGTGGAAAGCTCGCTGGAATTGTCCTCCAAGAACTTCTTGTATGTCATGATGCTGCCATACAAAGAGATGAAAGATGGGAGATGTCACCATATCAGTGGAGAACGCGTTCCTGACTTCCTCAGAAGCTTGGACGTCGAAGTAGTTCTGCACATCAGTTCTCTCGCGAGCTTGGAAGTGGTACCAAAAGTATCGAAAGAATAAGTAAGCTCCATACGTGCGTACGTACCGCCTCTGGAGCTCGGTGCCGCTCCTAAGAGTAAGTCAATCGAATTGGATGATTCTCACCTCAGGTAGTGAAGGGAGTCGTGAGTTACCAAGTTTTCCAAGAAATCCTTAAGCTCCGAAGCAGCCAATCCGCAGTGGGATGACAGACATTGCTTGATCTTCTACGTTGTCTCTATAGCTCACGAGAAGCGCTCCCAGGAATGCTACAGCCAGGCCAGGGACGGCCAACAACACCCATGCCTGATCCATCCAATGGATTAGGGTTTCTATAATCCTATCAAGACGAATGTGTTAAAAGGAGGTTTAGGGCTTCCTGGAGTGAGCGAGCGATCGGCCCTGATGCTTCTCTCCTGCGACCTGGTAGCGTCGCCCCGCCAGGTACAATTGGCATTGGATTGGAGACTCGCAGCTCCATGTCGTGGCTGGAGAAGGAAGAGCATCACTAGCGTCAGTAGTAGCAGTAGACGAAGGAGGGGCCGCCTTGGAGCCCTTCTAGTGGGTCAGCTAGCGCTCATCCATCGCCGTCGTCTCAATCCTCGCCAGCATTCATCGCTCGATTGCTCCAGCAACGGCAACCAATCCGCGCTGCTACGCAGCGACCAAGACAATGGCGGCGCTGTTGGAGGCGATGGAGGCGATGGCTTGTCCGCGGCTTTTGGCGGAGATGGCGACGATGGTGGCCGGGATGGCGACGATGGCGGAGGTGGACGAGGACAGCAGCAGCAGCAGCAGGGAGTGGTGGACAAGGACGTGCATCTTGCGTACCTCAAAGAGGTGGCGAGAATCGCTCATTCGGAGCTGGAGCGCGCGAGGTTGCACAGCAGGGAGCTCGAAGGCGAAGCACAGAGATTTGCCGAGCGAGCCATTGCGCTGGGCGATGAGGCTACCAACATCTCCACTGCTGCTGCCAATGCCAGAACCGCCATCGACAAACTCCACGCTCAAGAGGCCGCGGCCAGAGAAGCCGTGGAGAAAGAAAGCGTGGTGCTATCGGCTGCCAAGAGGAACATCAAGATGGTGGAGCAAGAGCTGGATGCAGCGAGAACGAGAGCCGAGGAAACGGCTGAGGGTCCGTCCGAGCAAGTGAAGGAACAGCAAGCTCTTCTGGAGTCTGCGTGGTTGGAGCTCCAAAAGTCCGAGGAAGCGTTTCGAAACTGCCAGCTCGAGGTGTCTCGAATGGAGAACGCTTATCCGGAGCTTCAGACCGAGCTTGATCGCCTGGAGACACTTGCCGACGCAGCCAAAGCCGTGGCACTCGCTGCCGAGGACGATGTTGCCAAAGCGATGTCGCTGGCGGAGCAAGCCGTGGCGGTGGAACTCGAGGCAGCACAGCGTCTCAACGATGCAGAGATTGCTCTACAAAAGGCTGAAACACCTCCTGCCGCCACGGTTACTACCACGGCCACTACCACGACCTCGACCACCACCATCACCACCACTGCCACCGTCGAGAAAAATGCCTTGGTTGCTGCTCAGATGGTAGAGTCCACCACCGAAGCAGTAGAGGAGCTCGTTCAAGTGGAGATCAAGGACAAAGAGCCGATTATTCCCGTTAAATCCAAGACGAATATGGAGAAATCCGAGGCAGAACTACCAGAGGTTCCAGTCGGGCTTTTCTCACAGAAATCAGACACGAAAGCAGCCGAGGTCGGGAATCTCAAGTCCTTTACCAAGAAATCTTCTCGGTTTTTTCCAGCGTCCTTCTTTTCGTTCGACGAAGCGGAAGAGTTCTCGCCGTCTTCACTCTTCTCAGGGTTATTGCTATCGGTCAGACAAAATATTCTTAAAGTTGCCATTGGTGGAGTACTTCTCCTTGGTGGGTACGTAGTTTGATTATCATCCAATTGTTTTCTAGCTTTTTAACACGTTTTTCTTTGTCAGAGCGGTTTTTGTCGCTGGCAGAGCAGAAAAAGCTAGCCAGCTTATTCATTCCTCTGAGGCTTATGTCGCCACAAGTGCTAAACCTCTCTTGCAAAAACTAGACAAGTTACCCTCCAGGATCAAGGTCGTGATTGACAAATTGTCAAAGCAAGAGGTATGGGTCGAAGTGCATGCATGGTCTTTAATGTTTGTATTGCATGATGTGCAGGTCAATGAAGAGGAGGCCTCTCTCTTTGATGTTTTGTGGCTGCTCTTGGCCAGCGTGGTCTTTGTTCCCGTTTTTCAAAAGATTCCTGGAGGTAGAACATGCGTTTTACAATGACAAGAAAATCAACTGCTCCTGACTCTCTCGGATGTGTTCTTACTGTTAAGTCTTACAGGAAGTCCTGTCCTCGGGTATTTGGCCGCTGGGGTGCTAATTGGTCCGCACTCGCTCCATATAATCCGAAACGTACACGGAACCAAAGCTATTGCTGAATTTGGCGTCGTCTTTCTACTTTTTAACATTGGCCTCGAGGTATTGCTGCTTTTTCTTCGTCAATACCACTTAACGTGTACTTTCTGGTCGTTGTTTTATAGCTTTCAGTGGAAAGACTAAGCTCGATGAGAAAATATGTCTTTGGCTTTGGATCGAGTCAGGTACGTCATTCCCCACTTGTCTTTTCTTATTCTAACTTTTTACTACAGGTCTTGGCTACGGCACTAGCGTCTGGCTTGTTTGCGTACTACGTCTCAGGACTTACACTTCCTGCTGCTATTGTAATCGGCAATGGATTGGCGCTCTCGTCCACTGCCGTCGTCCTGCAGGTACGTGAAGGATATTTCTTCTAAGCGATAGAGTAATCTTTGTCTTTTTCAGGTGCTCCAAGAGCGTGGTGAAAGCACATCTCGTCATGGCCGTTCGGCATTTTCAGTTTTACTCTTTCAGGTGAGGTCAAAGTTTTCTTCTATTCGATTAACTTAACTTCCAATCGGTTTCAGGATCTGGCAGTCGTAGTTCTTCTCATTCTGATACCTCTCCTGTCACCAAATTCGTCAAGAGGCGGGGTAAGTCGTGAATCCGACTTCGTGCCTGTCTTATGTTGATGCGATCTAGGCTGGACTCAACGCGATTGCCGAAGCACTTGGAATAGCGGCTGTGAAAGGAGTGATTGCCATCAGTGGGATAATTGCGGGTGGTAGACTGGTTAGTACTTTTGCTAAAATACGTAAAATCGAGGGACGAACTTAATCTGTGCTAATTGCAGCTTCTTCGTCCTATATACCGGAGTATGGCTGAAAATCACAATGCCGAAATATTTGCGGCAAACACGCTGCTCGTTGTTCTTGGAACTAGCGTTCTCACTGCCAGGGTACCTGAAAACTTTCGTTTTGGTTAGCTGAGTAATTTGCTTTGTGCAGGCCGGGCTTTCTATGGCCCTTGGCGCGTTTCTTGCTGGACTCCTTTTGTCAGAAACCGAGTTCGCTCTACAAGTTGAATCCGATATTGCACCATATCGGGGTCTTCTTCTGGGACTTTTCTTTATGACAGTAAGTGGTTTCCTCTAAGAACAATATCTTCCGAGCTCATTATCTGGCGTAACACCTGCAGGTTGGGATGTCTATAGATCCGCAGCTGTTTTTAGCCAAGTCCAACATCATCCTGGGGTCATTGGCTTTGCTGATTGTTGGCAAAGCCATGTTGATAGCTTGTCTGGGTCGTCAGTTTGGTCTTTCTAGTGTAGCAGCACTTCGTACTGGTCTTTTACTTGCTCCTGGCGGGGAGTTTGCCTTTGTTGCCTTCGGCGAAGCAGTGAACCAGGTACGCAGCTTCAAGCAATCAGCTTTAACTTGGCTTTGCAAATGTCGTGCAGGGAATCATGAGCCAACAGCTATCTTCCCTCATGTTCCTGATTGTTGGCTTGTCCATGGCATTAACTCCTTGGCTTGCTGCGGCCGGACAAATAATCTCAACAAAGTTCGACCAGCAGGACGTCCGAAGCCTGCTACCTGCAGAGAACGAGGTATTTCTCATGTTTAACTCGAAAGAGCCCAATACACGTACGTCCGCATGCAGACGGATGATCTAGAAGGCCACATGATAGTTTGTGGATTTGGTCGAGTCGGCCAGGTGCGTTTCGCTGTGAACCTTCACAGAATCACTAGAACGTTTGTCGCATTGTGCAGATCATCTCGCAAATGCTGTCGGAGCGACTGATTCCCTTCGTTGCGCTTGATGTCCGAAGGTTGGTGCTTGGTTTCTAAGAGCCGGTTTTTAAATCGTCGTGTGCAGTGAGCGTGTAAGCATGGGCCGAGCTCTCGATCTCCCTGTTTACTTTGGAGACGCCGGAAGTAAAGAGGTTTGTTTTGTTTCCAGCACTCTGCTGTTTGTTCTTTCCACAAAGCGTTGCTTTTCAGGTGCTACACAAGCTCGGTGCCGACAGGGCAGCTGCTGCGGTGATCACTCTCGACACCCCCGGAGCAAACTACAGGGCTGTGTGGGCTCTGAGCAAATATTTTCCCAAAGTCAAGACTTATGTGCGTGCTCATGACGTCGATCACGGCATCAACCTGGAGAAAGCAGGAGCAACCGCTGTAAGTCGCTTTGGCCCTTCTACGCAAAAAGTCACCTTGGGTTTTGGTTGGCATTACAGGTGGTTCCCGAGACGTTGGAACCGAGCTTGCAGTTGGCGGCAGCAGTACTTGCCGAGGTAATCAGCCTACACTTGATGTTGTCTCATGTTTTTTTTGCATTGTTGTATATATCTAGGCAAAACTTCCCGCATCTGAAATAGCCTCCACTATAAACGAGTTTCGATCAAGACATCTTGCAGAGCTGACAGAGGTACCATTTCCAGTGCGTATTCTTTTTCACTTCTTGTCTTTCTGTGCGCGTGCAGCTTACCAAGAAAAGTGGTACATCTCTTGGCTATGGCTTCTCCCAAAACGTTGGAGCGAAACCAAAGCAAAGCAGTGCAGGCAAGAGTGAAGACGATGGCTCCCCAGACCGTAGGTTCGAAGGTGTCATCGCAGTTCCTTGAGTTGGTTGTTAATATGTAATTGATGGAAAGCGATGGCCTAAGATATTTCTCTCGAGCTTTAGAAAGCGTTTGTTCGCGGGGACAAATCACTCGTCACTGGGACCGTGTTGGAGAAAATTCGCAGTTTAAACCCAGAGCGAATTCAAGGCGCGATCAAACACCATGACTTCATAGCGCGTAGGCGAAGATGGCGATGGCGGTGCAAAAGCGACAACAAGCAGTCGACAAAGACGTGCAACTCACTTTCCTTCCCTTTTTATGTTCATCCCAGATGAACGACATTTTTATCTTCCCTTTGGTGGAGCGTCAATTAGAGGAGAGATCATCACATCTTGGACCTTGTCAAAGCTCGCCTCATGGTGATCAAAGTCGGGCGAAGCCGTGTCCAACTTGGCTCGAGATCGTGGATCGAGACACGAGCAGTCGCTGGTCGCTGTTGAATTGGACATTTATAATCGAAGTGAAACATGTCAGAGAAAGAACCCTCCTGGAAAGAAGAAGTATACTCTTGACAAGTAGGCCATCCATCGTGATCCATCAGTCTGTAAACCTGGAAAGCTTGGGCCATGGAATCGACACCGACGTTTGTCTCTGGTAACTCCTGTAAGCTGCCGCTCTCGACTCTTTCGCCAGCATTCTCCTCTCAACCATGACCGTGACGCAGGCGAGGCAAGCACTGTTGATCACGGCCCCCAGCATCGTCCAAGAGAAGCCCAGCCTCGAGCCAAACATCGCCAGCCCCCACCACCATAGCTGCTCGCCGAAGTAGTTTGGATGCCGGGAGTAGCGCCACAGACCCTCGTCCAGAACCGCGACTGGCTGCGCCCCGCGCTCTCTCCGGAGCTTGTTGCTGCTCACAAAGCTGTGGAGCTGGGTGTCGGCAATGCAGGCGATGGAAATCCCCGCAACGCAGAGCATGGCGATGGTGGTGTCGATAAGGTGGTGCCATGGAAGCTGGCTTTGGAAGACGGCATAGACGGGAAGGCAAATGCCCACCAGCAAAACCTTCGCAGAGAAAGGTGGCGTCAGAAAGAACAGCGCTAGAGGAGTTACAGTACCTGTTGCGAGACGTAGACTGCGAAGAAGGAAATCCACCACCAGTGACGGCCGAACCGCTCGCGCATCTCCGCAAACCTCCAATCCTCCCGGGCTCCCAGCTTCCAATCCTCCCGCCGGAAGTACGAGTGCGTGATCCTGGCGCTCCACACCCAGACGAGCGCGGTGACTACTCGCGATCTCACCGGGTCGGACTTGGCGGAGGGATGCGCCGCCAGGAAATGCGTGATCAAGACCGGCAGGAAAGCCCAGTATGGGTCGATGAGCTAGATCCAAACAAGACAAGGAGAATGAGAGTGGATCGAAAGGATGAACGGTGGCTAACTTTACCCAAGTGCTCCCTTGGACGAGGCTAATGATCCAAAACACCACATTGACATTGACAAAGAAGAAAGCATTGAGAAGTAGCAAAGGATGGGCTGCCGCGCTCCACACGGACAGTGACTTCCTTGCCACTGGTGGCGGTGGCGATGGCGATGGCGATGGCAGCGGCGGTGGGCATCCATAGAGAATCCAAGCGTACGCGACGATGGTGGGAAGTAGGACGAGTGACGCCACGCCCGAATTTCCCCCCATAGCTAGGGTAAAAGGCTCCACTTTAAAAACCATGGACATGTTCTTGCCATTATCCCAGCGCCAGTACAGTTTAAAAAACGTTTCAACCAGCGAGTTTGAGGCCATCCCTTCCTTTCTCCTCAATTCTCTTTCTCCCCGTGAGCTTTGACTTCTCGCGAGTATCAAAGAGCGAGTGGAATCACTGCAAGTTTGCTCAATGGCATCTTCTTCTTCCTCTTCCTCTTCCTCTTCCTCTTGGAGTAGTGCAGGAGCCATGGCAGCAGCAGTAGCGATCCTGGCACTGGCAATGAGCTTCCTGGCACTAGATCTTCCTCGAGTGACCGCTGCCTCGAGCAAGGTCCCGCGGCGCCTCCAGTTCTTCATGCAAGACCGGCAGCTCATCGCCAACAACACTGGCGTGGAGGTGGCGGCGGAGGGCGGCAATCTCACGCGCTACGACTTTGGGACCGTCTTCGTCATCGACGATCCCATCACCGAGACCACTTCCAACACTTCCAAGGTTGTGGGAAGAGGGCAGGGGATGTACTTGGTGGAGTCGCGATCGAATTTCCACTTGCTCGTCTCCTTCTCGGCGTATCTGGAGAACCCACAATACAATGGGACGATCGTCTTCCACGGCTCGTACAAGGCGCTCGAGCCCACCAGGGAGCTCCCAATCATCGCCGGCACTGGGGATTTCCGGGGGATCACGGGCTATGCGGCCGTCACCACGCCCGTGAATCTGGGATTGTACGTCGTGCTTAGCTTCGATTGCTTCATCTCCTTCCTCCGCTACGAATGACGGGATCCTCTTTGGATCATCATCCTCAAATATTCTATAAACTTGTTTGGATTGGAGAGATTGGAATATGCTTCGTCTCCAAGTAGTTTCGCGTGTTTGTGTGTGTACACTTTTTGGAATTTAGGGTCTTACGCTCTTGCGCGCGATGGACAGCTCCAGCGGGATGATCCCGTGGAGGCCGCCGGGGCCGGATTACGAGCCCAGCCCCAAGGTGCGGCGTGAGGAGATGGTTGTGAAGCGCTTCGCCGAGGAGAAGAAGCGCCAGGTATGAGTGATCGCCGGTGTCCAGGCCATTGCCTGAGAGAAATGTGGTACTCCAGGAGAAAGCGCGGGATGCGTATCATAGGATGAAGCTCGCGACTGCCCTTGAGATGAGAGAGCGGCAGCACAAGATCATTTATGATGTGAGAAGATCTTCTTTGCACGCTTCTCCAGCTCGACTTCTCCTGTGATTTCATTCCAGGAGTTCCAAAAGAAGCTGGAAAAGAGCCGGTTACAAAAGACATATAACTTCGCTGTCTATGCTCACTTAAAGGCAGGTCGTTCGAGTTTCTTTTGTCGCTCACGAGTTTATGCTTGTTGTATCTAGGATGCCTGGAAAAATGCGGAGCAGCTCGATCTGGCATCCTTCATTGTGGTGGATCAAAGGGTCTGTAAGTTCTCTCCAAATCAACTTACAGAACGAAAGATTTTACAAAGGTTTTATTAAGTTCTGCTCTGGAGTTGATGATTTCTGAGCATCCCCGGTCTTTTGGCAATTTCAGGATATAACAAAGCGAATGTATGGCAAAGAAGGTGTAAGCGAAAGCACGAGAGATGACATACAAGCCTTTGAAAGTAAGGGATACGAACTTGGAGCGGAGCCCAAGGTGGAAGCTGTTGATCCAAAAGCCAAAAAGCCGCCTCCGTCAAAAGGGAAAAAGGAGGGACCTCCTGCCGTTTTTGATCCTGCTGTTATTGCCCAGGTAAGCTTTACCTACATGTCTGCTCCCATTTTATTGTTTTTAAACAGCAAGGGAAAGCTTACCTTGAAGATGTCAAAGCTCGGAAGGGTAGGGAGGATGCTGGCAGATTTCAGCATCGTCAAGACATACGAAAGGTAGAAACGTCATGTTTTTGTGCTGATGCTCTTAATCATTCTGTTTCCTGTAGGAAGAACTGGAACAACTGGAGAGGCAAAAAGAGGCAGAAGAAGCTAGGAAGAAAGAGGAGGAAGAACAGACTGTCCAAAAGAGACTGGAAGAAGAACTTCGGCAAGCTGAAATTCTTCGAATGCAGGAAGCTGAGCTAGAGAGCATGCTTGCCTATCGAAGGAACTTCGAGTTGCAAATAGCCGAGCAGAGGCAACGGGAATGGGATGCTGTTCTTGCTCGTGACAGGGAGTTGCTCATAATGATGCGGCAAGACTGCTTTGATGAAGTCGAACACGAGCATCAACTTGTGGAGGTGCTTGAGTGACTACATTGGCTTTAAGCTTAATGTTTTTCTGATGCAGGCAGAAAAGAAAAGGAAAGCCGAAAACAGGAAAACGAGGCATAGGGAGATGTGCCGGGAAGTCATTCTTCAAGTAAGCGACTAGTAACAAGTAATGCTCTTGTTAACATGGTCGCTATGTTCTCAGATTACAAGTCTGGCTGAGAGCCGGGCTTGCTATCGGGAAAGCACTAATAGTGACCTTCCTATGCTGGAATGGCGCGAGTGGCAAACGCTGTTTGTGAAGGGGGCTATTATGCCGAGTCCATTATGCAGCGATATAATTTCTACCGAGTCACAAACGGAAGAGGAGAATCGCATCGCTGACGAGGTAAATAGCGAGAGGCCCGGATAACAATTCTTATACCATATGTGTTCACAGGCTGCTGCAATGGAATACTTCCAAGAACAAGGTGAATGGAATGGAGTTCAGCCGATTGGCAAGAACAAAGAGCTTGGGATTATCTTGCATATTATTCACACAATGGCGGATGTTCCACCAAAACCGCTGCCCATACCACACTCCTCTGAATGGACGCTGAAGCTGGCAACCGTTGGAATTCCATATTCAGGTTCATGTTTGGTAACAGTTCGTGTTTTATTCATCACTTATCACTTACCACAGGGAGGTCGACTATTGCGACAAAAATCGCCACCGAATTTGGTATCAAAACAATTGAAATGGATAAAATTCTGGCTGCTGCCATAGCAGAAGCCGAAGCAGGTATATTTATATATCTATGTTGTTACTGTTAGTGTTAACGCTTTAGTTTGTAGAAGAAGCAAACCAACCAGTCAACGCGGAACCAGCTCCAGAGACACCAGCTCCGGATACTCCAGCGCCGGTTAACGAAGTTGAACCTTCGACAGTTCCAGCGGAAGGTGCCCCAAGCCTTGTTGAAACTGTAGAGGTGCAGCCAACACCACCCCCGCCACCAACTAAGGCGCAACTGGGAAAAGCTGCCAAACAGTGCAAGCAACAGGGACAACAGGTATGTTCTAAAGCTAAAGTTTGTTTTACACAACAGCTTGTTTTAATCAGGTACCAGACGAAGTGATGGTGACCTTGCTTGTCATGACCATAAGCAATCTTCACGCAACTGGTATTTACTACGTTGGAAGCTTGAAATAACAACAGCTCTATTTCTCAGAGGATGAAAAAGCTCCACCCAAGAAACCTCCTCCCAAGGACAAGAAGGGCGGGAAAGGTGCCGAGCCTGAAATAAACGTCACAGGGTTCATTCTAGATGGATTTCCAAACACTGCTGGGCAAGCGGCGGCACTTGAAAAGGCTTTGACAGGACTTGACTTTGAGTTTACAGCTCGACACGAGGCGGAGGCATCTGTATTGGCACCTCCGCCCCCTATTGTAAGTGCTGCGTTAAAATGGTCTCTGCTCTAACTGAAAAACTTCCAACAGATAAAGGTAGACAAGTTTGTTTCAGGCCTCGATGGTATCTTTCTAATGGAATGTCCAAACGAAGAAAGAGCTCTGAACAAAGCATTAGGAAAGCGTGTCGATAGCAAGACTGGCTTGTTCTATCACCTTGATTACGATCCACCTCCGCCAACTGATAAGACGTACGTATTGAAAAGTAATTTCTTGACGCCAGTATAACTTTTGTCTACTACAGTGGTATTGCTTCGCGCCTGCAACCTGTCGAAGAACCGGATCTAGCCCGTATTAGAATTGTGGAAGGGTTGCACCTCTGGCCGGCTCTAACGTCGTGGATGAGCAAGTTCTTAAACGCCTTCTGGGTTGGTATGGAGGAGCATGGCAAAGTGAAACCAGAGGATGCGAGCAACGTAGTAAAGGACTTCGTTGCTGCAAGAGTTCAGGCCGACGCCGCGGCTGCAGCCGCTAAAGCTGCAAGAGAAGCCGAGGAGGCTACGAATCTCGCATTGGGAGAAACCGAGAAGGCAAAAGTCGGGTGTGATATTGCTAGCAAACAGCTGTACTTCGCCAAAGTTGGCGAGATCGAAGCGGCAGCAGTGCTTGAATCATTTCCCGCTGATCCTTTGGCTAAAGAGACTCTACGGGTGAAAGCAAGTACAATGGCTGGCCAGAAACTCAACGAGGCAGTAAAAGCTTTAAAGGAGATCCAAAACGCTCTGGAAGTTACTCAAAAGGCAGCTGCTCAGGCTCAAGAAGCAGCAACGAGAGCACAGGAAGCAGTCGGTGGGGCAGATGCTTGTTTTCAAGCAAAAGCCGATGCAGAAGCGGCAGCAGAAGCCGCAAAACAAGCCGCTTCGCGGGCCAGTGTTGCATCTCAAAAGGCTGGTTTTGCTTTTGAGGCTGCATCGTCTGACCTTGCCAAAGTGGAAAAACCAGAAGAAGCAGCTGCAAAGGGTAAACAACCGGAAGAAGCACAGGTAAGGCTAGACTTTTTTATTTGTCGATGTTGTATCTTACGTTTACTATGTCTGCAGGATGTTTCTTCAGGCGAAACAGCAGCTGCTGCTGAACCTGCTCCCGAATATCCAGAAATTGATCTAAGCACCGCAGGTTTTTGTTCGATTGTTCTCTTTGCCGTTTCTTATGTCTGTATTTGTGCTTTGCAGTTACCTTCCATTCAAGCTGGAAGCAAATAGAGTCCCTCTACTTCTCATGCCTTAAAAACCTCTTTCATAGCCTTAGAGTGGAACGTGTCAATGGACGTAATATCCTGCAGGAGGTATGTTTAGATGCGCACCACGGCTGTTCTTTTACAGGTTGCTGAAATTTGTGCAGATCAAAATGAATTTTGGAGTGTTCTTGAAGAGGCCAGATAATAAACAAAAGACCTTCGATGATTTTCAGGTGACGCCCTTCACATGGCTGCATCCCAGTCAAAAGTAACTTCACTTCTACTTCAGGCGAAGTATAACCGGATTGAAATCGACCAACGTCGTCAACCGAAGATGAAGCAGACTCTGAAGAAGACGGTGGACGACCTTGCAAAGCAACTTCGTACTATTTGTGACCAGAGGCTGAAGGTAAGCCTATAAATTTGAACTTGTGGTGTTTGTAAACACCAGTTTACAGGAAGCTCAAGAAAACTGCAAAAAAGTACTCGCTGATTGGATTGCGCAAAGAACGTCGTCGTGTATCTCTCTCTTCACCAATTTGATTCAAACAGAAGTGAGTTTTTGTCTAGATTCTCGTTCTAGCTTTTCGTACTTTTTCCTGGTAGATTGACACGCATCTGCAAACTTGTGCGTTTCTCCATGAAGTTTACTTCAGAAAGCCGAGCTCGGCTGTCATGGAGACTTTTAATCCTGTGAGCAACCTCGTAGAAACCGCGCAGGTTCCTCCAAAGACTTTTCCTGTCCCCGGATGGATTCCGGGAGTCACTGCTTCTTCTCCTCAGATTTCTCAGGTATGTATTTTTCGTCGGGTTGCCTGCATTCTCTATAACTTCTCCCGGCTGTAGATTGTTACAAAAGCTCTCTTTTTAATCGATGGAATAATAAAGGCAGCGACTGATCCTGAACTGGACAATCGGGCGAAGGCTGGAGGGAAGTCGAAGCCGCCTCCGGCAAAATCAAAACCCGGAGAAGGAGATGGTCAATCACCTGGTCCATCGGCTATGTTGCGGGAACATGAAATTATTCAATCTCGGCTTCAGTTGCTTGGTATCACTGTCTTTTGGAACTTCCTTGCTGCTTGTCTGATATGATGAATTAAACTTTATTCTGTTTGATGGTTGGCAGTGCAGCAAGCAAGGCTTGCACATATATGGGGGAGTTGCAACCACTGGTTAATGGTTCATCGGCACGCATGGAAAAGTGGATGAACGATTGCAACAAGGTGTGTCTATATTTTATTGTTCTGACTGATACCTGAAGGGATCTAATGTAATGCAGGTTGAATCTGAGATTGTTACGGAAGTCATTGAGCTTTCTAACGAGGCTGTCGAGGAAGCAATTCCTCTGTGGTACCAAATGAACTTAGATGGTGGAGAGCTTGTGATTAATGAGGAACATATGATGGTGGTAAGTTTCCTTAGGCTTATCATGCCATTCTAGACTTACTAAATCCTATCTAAATTGTCATTGAAGGATCCTCCTCCACAATTGGCGGTGCAACCGGTGATTGACGTAAACAAATGGCACTTCAAGCTTCTTCGTAATCTTGTGGAAATTCTACGGACCATGTCGCTTGCAGGTACGTGCTGGAAAAATGTAATTTCGATCTCTTACTGTGCTTCATGCTTCCAGGTTACATAGAAACGGAAAAAGCTACATCAACTTTACTACAGGCGGTCCAAACCGCACATGCACAGGGAAGAGAAGACGTTGAGTTTGCTCAAGTTCCACACCTTCCAGCAACCAAGGGGAGACCATTTGGACCATTCCAGATCTGGCTGGACTACACGAACAATGTTATGAAAAAGGTTTTCCACAGACTAGGATTTTCCCGCGCAACCATCTCAACGTGACGTTCTGCAGGTTCCTCCGGCGAAAACTGAGGCCGAGACTGTACAGATATTAGACTGGAGAGCGTTGATAATGACGCTAGCGGATATACATTTCAATGATTGCATTTCTGCATCGAGTGTCGAGAATGTCAAGCAAGTCTGCAGCTGTGAGTGCCTTTTGTTATCCTCAGTAACGTACTCTAACGAGCTCTTGCTGCAGTGCTTGAAGAAACAAGCAAAAATACAGATGGTTTACTAAGCCTGGAGAGCTTTGTCAGCGTCCCATTCTGGTTTGATCAAGGTACTACACTGGCGACATACACCACAGAAACCGGATCACCGTGTACCATTTTGCAGCTGTTAATCAAGGAGCTGCTGACATTGGGACTGAGCTCAAGACGCTTGCCTATCAAATGCTTGTGCTCCCTCCGCTTCAGCCAGAAGCAGTAGAGGCGCCTCCAGAAGCTCCGGAGCCGGCAGCAAAAGCCCCTGAACCCACACCTACACCAGCAGCTGCCACGCCTCCCATTCCATGGCAGAGGCTGGCACTCTACTTCTGCAGGGACGCAGACAAGGAAAAGGCACTCTCGAAGGTGTTTCAAGTGCTTTTGGGCATGGGGTAAGAGGCTGGCCGTGTATGCTCTCTTGATTAACACCGCAAATCCTCGCTGCAGGTCGGATGTTCTAGAGCTGAGACCTGAACAGTTGCTGCAAGCGATCTACCACTTAAGCTTGGATGAAGCCTCGACATCCGGGTGCCTTGCCTGGGCTCCTCAAGACATCAGAGTGAGTGCCTTACGTAGTATCTACGACCATTTACCTTGTTTTCTTGTCTCAGGAACTCATACTGAAAATCAAGAGCGAGTTGGCACCTCAGGCCGTGGACGAAGGCGATGACGTTGATTCGGACGGAAGCCAGGGGAGCGGGAGGCTGTGCACAAGAAGCACGGTAGCGCAGCGAGGCTCTAACCTCAGCGAGCAGACGAACATCACAGTGCGAGACTTTGGCGTGCCGGAGAACGCCTCCCTCACCGAGGTTCTCACCGAGGCATCGTCCATCAAGGGGGGCAGGGACGAGACGTGCTCGGAGCTGAGCGACCAGGCAGTGGAAACCATCCAGCAGTTCCTGGATGCGTTGAGCGCCACTCCGCGCGAGGAAGCGGCCGCAGGAACGAGCCCAGCGATCCTGCCGCCGGGAGAAGTGGTGGAGCGCCAAGTTTCGGTCAAGGAGATCTTGAGCGCGCAGTGCGCTGCAAACCTGTGCTCGATCTTACTGGAGAACTACTGCAGCAAGCAAATCCATGTCATGAACGTGAAGAAGGCGGACGAGAGCGAGAGCGAGGGCAGTAGGCCCAAGGAAGAATTCGCGCCCTTGGCGCCATAATTTAAATTCAAACCCAAGCTCAGATATTAGGGTTCTTTTTCCTAGTGTCGTCTGAGCGAGTAAATTCAAATAGCATCGAATTTGGGAGTGACGAGCAGCGGCCAATCATGAGACATATGCGTTTCTCTCACGGATTCAAAAACAGGCGAGATCTGCCCACTAGCAATGTGCTGATGTCAAGAAGATAAAGGCGAAGTACAACAAAGATAGGTGGAATAGTTGAGAAAAGTATCGAATTCCACCTCCAAGTAGTTTTTATCTACAACACAGACGGGAAAGTGAATGGTGTGCGACAAATGATTTTGAAGTGTGGCGACAGGAATTTCACTGTGAAAGGCTCAGCAGGCAAGAGTCTGGCATCACCCTGTTTGATTTCCTTATTTAACTGGTCGAGTGCTTGTCTGGACTTCTCAATGCCAAGCTTGCATATGTTGCTGGTTGAAGGCCTGATGCGTTGCCTGCATTTCGTCGACATGCATGGTGTTGAGGCTCAACAATCCGAGCATACAGGAGACGACACTTTCCTTCATCAGGAGCCACGTTGTCGCTCTGTGCTTCTGGCCATCCATATGTCCCTACCATCTGATTCATCTGCATGCGCCAGGCTCTACAGCTGCTAACATGCCTGCTTCCACACTCCTGGACCTAGAATGGCAGCTAGTGTCGCGCCTGCAGATCCTGCTTCATCGTCCGTGACTCAGGGTTTATAATGGAACGTGCCAAGAGAGATGGAGATGAATTGCACACAAGTGAACACAAGCCAATGCCTTGGGGAAGACCCCTAAGGTCTGTTCGACAGTGGAGAGTGGCAAAGAGTGAGAGATGATGTCCAACCCACACATCTAATATTTATTTCAATTATACCAACTCATTCTATTGGTGATTTGTAATAGCACTATTGATTGTTCTGGGATTATGAGTGTCTAATTACCCACACTATACATAAAAAGAAGTATGAAATAGGGTTATCTTAAACCAACACTTTTTTATGTACGTATACACTGTCCAATATCATAATCATTATATCAAACATTTGCTTTAAGATAATCTTACCATAAATTTTTTTTCCAAACCTTATACTATGCTTCTCCGTCCATACTAAGATATATATACCAGTCATACTTTATATTAAACCTTATGATTAAGAAAACAAAATTATCGGTTTTATATCAAAAACCATTAAACCATTAGAGTCTATCAATCTTGGCATAGACAATAGACCTCAATTTTTCTTACGACTTTAAGTGACTTACTCAAAGTAATGTATTGCTTGGAATTATGAAGATTTTAAATTTTAAAGGGCCGAAGATATATATATATATATATATATATATAAAAGATTGAACTAAAAAATTCAAAACGTTCTTATAAGATGAAGCCTACTTATGCTGCATAAGTTTTACATGTTGGATTTGAATTTATCCTATAGTGGTGCTAATTGGATATCATCAATAGTTATTGTACCTAAGAAAATAGGAAAATTATATTTATGTGTAGATTTCAAGTGTTTAAATGAAGTAATTAAGTGTGAAGCATTTCCCTTACCATTTTCTGAAGACTTACTTAATAGTGTAGCTGGTCACGAGATGTATTCTTTCCTTGACGCTTCTTGAAATATAATCAAATCCTTGTCAAACCAGCTGATCAACACAAATTGCATTTTATTACACCATAGGGAGCATTTGTTTACATAATTATGCCTTTTGGCATGACAAATTTTCCATTAAAAAAACAATAGAAATATTTTATGATTACTTACTTGACTTATAAAGGTTTTTATGGATGCCTGTAGAGTATATAGTGGTAAAAACAAACATTTACAATGCCTTGAAAAATCTTTAATACATTGTAGAGAATTTGGCTTAGGCTTAAATCCTGGAAAGTGTTCATTCTTTATGGAAGCATAGAGCATCGAAAATCAACAATTATGCCATCTTTAAAGATAATATAGCTTGGTAACACTTTAGACTTAATCTCACAAACATTAACAAGTCTTGCACAAAGATATGACATGCAAATAGAATTAAATATGTCACTAAATTTATGATAAACTTATTCACATGCTTAACAAAAGCATCTAGTCTTGTTCCACCAGACAGGTCCATTTAGAAGTGGACGCATTTGATACCCAAACTTACTAAACCATTCGCATAGTTTTTACTGCTTCAAGAGTTTGAATTTAATATTATTCATAAGCTAGGTAGACAACATATTCAAGTAGATAACTTCACTATTAGTATCAGTATTCATGACAACTTACCAGGTGCAACTTTTTTCAAGCTACACCAACTTGAGATTGGCAAAATATTTGTCAATTCTATTCCCACAAAAATATGCTACACTAGACCAACATAAGGCATTTATTATACCATATACACCCATAGCAGACAATACAAAAGATGGACAAGAAAAAAGATGTTGCATACAAGCTTTAAACCAAAATGCAATATTGCAAGAAGCCTATGCACTTTGTGTGACATCACTGCATGAAAAATTTATCAAGCTAGCCTTAACACTTTTTAAGGATTATCACAACCTTTCCAAAGCTTGTGACCTAAGCAAATACAACCTTTTAATTCCATGTTACCTCTCATACCATTATCTCAAAATTGATACATACTTATTTACTTGACTATGCCACTAAATGGGTTGAGGTTGTCATTGCTTGCACTCTTATTTGAACACAAATATTTATTATAATGTAGAACCGAGTGAATATTCTATATTCTGCCACATCAGCAGTAGGTCGGCATTAGAAGTCAAGAAGTTCAAATGGATGTATGCAATCAACAAGAATAAAGATGACTGCCGTTAATATCACCAAGAGCCCAAGTTATGGCAAAATGGTGATGAGAGGCTGTGCCATCTACAACAGGCGAGAGAGTAGCTCAAGAATAAGAACCATCGACACTGTACTGCAAAACTAGACTTCAGTAGTTCTTAGGTGGGTGTTAAGTTTGCCCAATTTTCACTGGTGCACTGCCCCAACTGTTGCAGCGAACAACACAGGCAGAATTCCAGGTCCAATGAAAACCTAACACCCACTGGAGTTTGGTTTTAGCAACCCTGTTGCTGATGGTTTTTGTTCTTGTGCTGCTCTTTTGCCTCCTGTCAACCAACGGCATAGCCTCTCATTGATACACCTTAACATTGCCGTAGCTCGGGCACATTTCCTCTTGGTGATCTTAACAGCATGCATCATTATTTTTGTTGATTGTGTACGCCTACTGCTGACGTGGCAGAATATAGAATATTCTCTTGGTTTACACTTAACCTCAAATTTTCATTAACCCAAAAGATCAAGCTTTACCTTACACTTTAATCCATTCCCTTCACACACCATCACTGTTAACTTTGTGCGACAGAGAAGGATACCAGGCCTGGTGAGATTAACATCCATCCATTTTCTTCACACACCTAACCTTAAGCCTCAAGCTTAAGCTTAACAAGTCCACTAAATCTTATTCTATCCTCTAAAAATTCTTCTTTCCAGGATTCCACCTTCGAGTGTTCTATGGAAGCTTAGGGTATGCCAAAAGGGAACAGTGGTGAATAACTTAAGTGCCTTGTTTGTCACATGGTTTCTTTAGGAACAATGGCACTCCAATTTCAAATCCAAGGCCAAAGCAACTTCACCACCTTCACCACCACTGGATGTACTCACGACTCTACAATTCCAGGTGTTCCTTGACGTTTATGGCTTCCCCTAAGTCCATGGAAGCAATTGTCAAGTCATCACATCTTGTCATCTCTCAAAGGCCATCCCATTCATTTTGGACTTAAACTCTTGTTATGACAAAGATGTGATGACACAATTGCTGGAACTTAGCCATCACGATGCTTGAAGGTGTAATCGTCAAGGCTTGGAAATGTAGAGTTGTGAGTCCATCTATTAGTTACTTTGGCCTTAAGGGATTCAAAATTCGAGTATCGAGCACAAGTTTCATTAGTTCCACTATGTGACTTAGAAGAAGCGCAAACTTCTGTATAGTGCCTATTGCCGTTTCAGAATCTAGTAAGGGCTCTGCCTTCCTGGGAGTGAATGAAACAAGGCCTTGCTCCTCTAGCATGTCTCAACTCACTACAATCCTGCTATCAATTCCCCATCCCTGTCCACTTCAGTCTTCAAAATAGAAACCTTGGTAAACCCGAAGTTTCGTTGATAATTGTTATATTGCCATTCTGAAAAAACTGTGGGATATCCCTTAGATCTCCGCTAACTCCGCTAGACTCTATCAAGTGCTCTGCTGTGTATGATGCTCACCACCCAACTGTAAAAAACACTGTGGCTTGACCACCGAGCCTCTGATACTAATGTAAAACATGTGGGATCCAAGGCAAGCAGGTTCTCCGTAGTACCAAACAGATAAGTCCTGGACCCGCTCCCATAGTTCCCACCCATGAATACATGTTTCATCCCTAGTACAGCATCCCATTCTACTCAATAACCTAAGTTGATGCAGAGTTCAAGATCCGAATTAATTTACAGAACCACCACTTGCACAGAAGAATCTGGATAACCTCTATGAGGCATGGGGACAGCAAAATGCTTGCTCATTGGAAGTCAACTTCAAGTCGCATGCATTGTAGTTTGTTGTTGCTACAGTCACGAAAGGAAATTTTTTTCGCACCTTTTCACATGATGGCTCGAATGCTAACAGCAAGGCAGTGGAAACCAGAGAAGAAGTGGTGGAGCGCCAGGGAGATCTTGAGCGCACAGTGCGCTGCAAACTTGGACGAGCTTGGCGCCATAGTTTGAATTTAAACCCCAATTAAAAAGACATTAGGGTTCTTGAGCTCTCTAGGGCTTTCGTCCTCTACGCCAGGTATGTGATTTCATGATCGCGGCAGGCAGAGCGCTGCCCTGCACGTTGCATTTACATCCTCCTCCTCTGAATCTAAACCTAGGCCGTTTCCCCTCTCTTTCGCTCATCAATGCGCCGTACCGTTTCCTACCTGAGAAAAGAGATCCAAATCCAGCCTTGAGTGCCTTGGTTTCGCTCTGGATGCTGGGATTTCTCGTGAATAGGGTAATAGTGGTGATGTTTCCTTTTCCTTCCTTTGTCAGCCAGGCGATGGCCCTTCTTGCTTGCCTTGGAGGGAGGGCTTTTTGGGCTTAGTTTAATCCAATGCAGGTGTTGTGTGTAGCAGGGCATGCCTGTCAGTCCCCACTGGCTAGGCCCAGTTATCCGCAAAAACCTTTGCTTGCTTGCTCGCTCCATTTCTTCCTTGATCATGCTAGGCTAGTCGTAGATTTCAATCAACCAGAGCGTGCGAGCGAGCAGAGCTTGCGCGTCGAGTTGGGTCAATTGGTCCCATGTCCCGAGTGGTTCCCATGGCTTCTTACAAGCACCATCTCTCCAGGCAATGCATTGCCAGAGAGCAGCAAAGAGATCGGCCGAGCGTCAGGTGTGCCAATTTCGTGTGCTTGATTGGGTTGCTTGCGTTGGGCATTCTCGCAATCAGCTTGTCCTCGCTCAGGGTCGTGCTAGGCTATCCGCATCGCCACAAGCTGCAGCGCAGTGGCAGGCTAGATCCCCAGGAATTGAATAGAACCTTGTTTTTGCAGTCGATCCAGGATCCTTGGACGCCGGAGGAGCTTCACAGGCTCAACCTCTTGCTGGAAGGCGATGGCGATGTGGTAAATCTGGAGCTTGTGAGGCGGCGGTGGCAGCGTGACATTCCAGAGGCGGCCTCGAGAGCCAGAGCCGCCAGAGCAGCAAGCATCGATGTGGATTCGTACTACCGTCACGACCACCGTCCCAACTCGGGCTATAGACGGATCTCGGCTAGAGGGTCCAGGTTGCCGGTGGAGCTCACTCATCCTCGATACTCCACGCGTTGGGCGGAAGCGTCTCAAGCTCTACGCTCGTGGCTGAGGAAGAAGAGGTATGATCCCAGTGTCATGAACGAGCTGGTGGATCAAGTGAGTGCTCCTATCGTCAAGGTTCTCAATTCATCAGCAACAGGCTCTAGCGGGCGATTCCGGCAGTGTGCTGTGGTTGGAAACAGCGGCATCCTTCTCAACACCAGGTATGGATCTTTCATCGACAGCCACGAAGCAGTGTTGAGGCTCAACAATGCCAGAGTCACAGGTTTCGAGCAGCACGTTGGATCAAAGACGACGCTCTCCTTCATCAACAGCAACGTTCTAGCTCTGTGCTCTCGACGTCCGGGTTGCAATTGCCATCCATATGGATCCAGCGTCGCCACCGTCGTCTATATGTGCCAGGCTCTACACTTCGTCCACCTCAAGCTCTGTGGCTCTCTCATGACCGATATGCCGCTGCTCGTCACTGATCCCAGATTCGATGCTCTGTGCATGAGAATTGTCAAGTACTACTCGCTCAAGAAGTTCTTCCAGAGCTCCGGCGCTGCTGCTTCGGCCAGCGACTCGATCGAGCACTGGAAACGCATGCACGACGGCTCATTCTTCCACTACTCGTCTGGGATGCAAGCGGTGATGCTTGCGCTGGGGATATGCGACAGTGTGAATATTTTCGGATTCGGGAAAGCTGCCACCGCCAAACATCACTATCACACAAACCAGAGAGGAGAGCTCAACCTTCACGACTACGCGGCAGAGTATACACTCTACCAGGATCTCGCCAACAACAAGTCCAATCCTTTTCTAGACGAGGCCTCTGGATTCAAGTTACCGGCCGTCAGGGTTTTCACATAGATAGATAGAGTCGAGTCACCAGGTTCCGGTAGCCTTCTTTCTACGAGAGGAAGGAAGTGAAAGGTAAAGGTCGGGCGGAGGCTGGAAATGCAGGCAAAGCAGTGGTGGCAGGTCTTGGGCTTAGCGGTGCTCCTACTCTTTCTCTGCAAGATGTCCGTCATGGTGTTGGACAAAGAGCTCCACCAGCAACACTTTAGCATTGGCAGCGATACAGATGCAAGCCTGGCGAGGCTCTCCAGAAACCCAAGTCAAGACAAGCGAGGATGGCTGCTCGATCCTCTCAAAGCTGCTGCTCAAGCCGGCCTCTCAGGTAGGCTACTATAGGAATAATGGTGTGTGTGTAGCTTACTTTCATTCTTTCCCAGGTGGAGCGATTGAATGCACAGCAGTTCACGCAGGAGAGATACAAGTAGGGGCCGTTCGTGCCAATCATCGGCATCACTTTTGCAACGAGACGTTTCTCCTGTGGAATGCTCGAGCGTTGTTTCGTGTAAGTTTTGTGCGATCGATCTTATAAACCCGGTTGGAGCTGATATAACTTATCTTTCTCTTTTTCTTTCTCTTCCACAGCTGGAGAACGCATTCATGGACAATGGATATGCGCAGGCTGTTGTTGAGGCTGGCGAGGTATCAATCGCCGCTGCGCCGGCTGGCCGGGCACATGCTTTGGCAAATATTGACAGGCACAAGACGCTCTTTTTTTTGGCGTGTCAAGACAACCCCGAGAATCCAATGACAGACTTTCGGATATGGGACGATCTGTGACGAAATGAAAAAGCCCAAGACAAAAACTCTCTTGGCTCTCGGTCTTATTTTTTATAGGATGAAGCAAGAATCGTCGGTGGCGTCTCTCCGTGGCCGCGGCTTCAAGAATTGTGACACCACAACCCGAGAGAAAGAAATTCTTCTCTTTCTTTTCTTCTACTAAGGAGATGGATGGATCGTTTTCGGTAATAGAGCTTGGGGTAATCAATCGAATCGGGTCGGCGATCAGCATTTGAGTGTCAGCAGCGGGATGATGCCTCGTGTTCGCTTCAGGTACGCGACGTAGTCACTGTAGTGCATCGTGTAGAGTGAGCTCTGGTAGCGAGTGATTCTAAAGCGCCTGCGCAGTGACTCGGTTATAGGACCCATGAATCCTGCTTTTCTCACCAACGAGTCCACAGTTTCCACCTTGGTCCAGCCTGGAAAGATTGCTTTTTTCTATGGTCCTCTGGAAGAAAACAAAAAACAATCTCACGTACCTTCCTGAGCCGAAACTTCTGGCAAATAAGTGGCACTCCTACGTAAGTTATCCGGATCAGTGAACTCCAAGATCATCCCATGCTTCCCAATCTGCGGGAGTAAAATCAGTAGCAATACCACCGGAGCAAAATCAATCAACCTCTCCCTAGCTACGAGGCAAGAAGAGAAGAATAAAACTATGCAAGAAAGCAAACAAGCCTCCCAAAAGGCTTGCAAAGAAGAAAATTTAAGAAAAATGCACCTCCCAATCTAAATAATTGGCTGCTGATTCATAGTCTGTTAGAATGGACACGGTACATTCCAGGAAAGGAATCTCCCGGGCTTGAATCGGAGGGAAGCGCCGGTCGCGGAGCGCACTGAAACATAGGTAGAGAAGAGGTCAACATCCTTCCACTTATTTTTTTCACATCTTTTCGCTCGAAACTCGGCTACCAAACACTAGCTAGCAAGGAAGGCATCCACTTAAAACCATAAACAAAAGGTGCCATGACAAGACTCTTTCACGCCAAGCAACCAAAAGAGCGCACCTGGTCAATGCGTAATCCTTGAAGCCAGTGATCAAGCAGCGAGCTTCCAGCGTCCCGATGCATCCTCGCAAGCGAGGCTCTCCACCATTCACAACTTTCTTCCAAGTCACGAACAGTGGGCTGCATGGAGAAAATGGAACGTGAAAGAGAGAATGGCAAACAATGCCATGAACACTTACTAGTTCCCTTCCTCGAAGTCCGGCGTGGGAATCACATCTCCGGTGTAGTGGGCGACGAGAGTATCGAAGCAATAGACGGCCATCTCCTTGCTAGCGGAGACCATGGTGCTGCTGCTCCTGCGCGTCCGATGATGTTCGGAACCACGCCCCTAGCCACGCCCCAACCATAAGAAAAAAAAAAAGAGGAGAAAAAAAAGAGAGCAAGACTTCACTCCCCTTCCACTCGACTTGAGAATCACTCGCTCACTCGCTCGCTCGCTTCTACGCACGCAAGAACAAGCAAGAAGCAGCAGCGGCAGGCATCCCTACCACTTCCGCAAGCCGCCTCTTCTTCATCAACAACAAGAGCCGCCGCCACAAATGCCTGCTGCTGCTGCCGCCACCGCCGCCGATTCGCGCGCCGTCGTCCTCCACCCGAGCGCCGTGGCCGCAGCAGCGCATCAGCCTCTCGTGCTAGGGCATCATCGCCATCGCCATGACTGGCGAGCGCACAGCAAGCAAGCCAAGCCCTAGAAAAAAGAACACGACAAGTAGAGAATCTAATTTGACGAAAGAAAGGAATAAACCTCTTTCTCTCTCCTTTTTAAAATGGCCTCATGCTACTAGCTTGCGCGATGAGCGCCTCGAAGACCTCGGCCCTTTGGTTCCCAAAGGTACTCCGGCAAAGCTTGTAAGCCACCTCTCTCACCACTCGCAATGGCCCTTCGTCTCTCACCACCGCCGACGATTCCAAGTACTGCCGCAGCTCCATCACTTCCCCGCACTGCATTATCAGCGATCGCCAGTGCCCCGGCACCGTCTCGTGCAAGCAGCTCACCAGATCCTCCCATGGCGGCACCGTTTGCATGAAATCCTCGAAGAAGTCCGACGATGGCATCCCGGCCAAGTAGGCCAGCGCGTACGAGGCGCGCAGCAGCGTGTCCGCGCTCGCGCTTCCCTCCGCCTGGAGCCGCACGGCTAGCTGCCCGAAGCTCGCGCACGCCGGGAGAGGACCGGGCACCTCCCCGGCCTCCGCCGCCGCGTTGATCTCCCGGAAGGCCTTGTCGTGGAGGAAGTTGAACTGCTCGTTGATCCTCCGGAAGGCCTTCTGAGAGCCGCGCTCGCTGGAGCAGCGGCGGCACTGGCACTGGAATCCCCACCGCTGGCACATCTCCTGCCGCGCGTGGAACGGCACCAGCGCGTCGAAGTATGGGAGAGTGATCTCCTCCCCCTCGCCGATGTCTCGAGCCGCGTGGACGAAGAGCGCTCGCCCGACTTCCAGCCGCGCGGCATTCGGACAGCACGAATGGTTGATGAAAGCCGGCAGCGGCCACAGTCCGCATGACTTGGAGTTGAGGATGGCGTCGGCGCTGTTGCACATACCGTCGAGCTTGTGCCACAGGGACTGGCCGAACGAGAACTCCTTCACCACCTTGCGGACGCTGTCCGTGTCGATCCTGACGTCGCCATTGTTGTCCTGGTCGAAGGTCTCGGAGTACCAGCGGCTGTTGGGACGGAACAAGTCCAGCGACGGGATCTTGGTCGACGACATGAGGCTGCTCAGCTGCTGGAAACTCCGCCTCGAGCATGCCACTGCCGCCATGATCTTGGCCACCAGGTCCTCCTGGAGTGATGTCGCCTGGCAGCTCGGTGGAGAATCGCTGTAGGCTACTGCCAAGGCATTGGTGACGAGCAGCGTTTCTCCAGCCTTGACGCTCTCGGTGACGAACAGGCCTCGACCGGAGGCAATGGTGGACTTCCGGATTGCCACGGGGCCGACGTAGTCCGCGCAGGTGGGAGCTCGGTCTCGAGCTCGGCCAGCGATGAGGAAGCCACTGATGTCGAAACTCCCGTGCTTGCTCTGCTTGATACTCGTCTCGCACTGCTGGATGAGGCCTCCCATATGATCTCTCGACATCTCCGCCGCCTTCTTCATGCACGCCAGCGCCATCTCGTACTCGTGGAGCCCGTGGAGCGCTCGGGCTTTCCGGCAGTGGCTCTTCACGTTGGAGAGATCCAGCTTGAGCGCGTTGTTCGAGTCAGAGAGCGCTTGCTCCGGATTTCCAATCCTCAGCATCGTTTCAGCTCGGTTGGAGAGAGCCACTGCCATCACCTCGCGAAGATTGGAGCTGAGAGTGATGCACTTTGTGTAAGCTTCCGCAGCACCGATCCAATCCTTGGACGCGAAGAGCTTGTTGCCTTCCATCTTCAGCGACGCGGCGCTGGCCTCCTCGGAGATGGGAGCTGGAAACTCACCGCTCGAGTCGGGTACTGCCAACACCCTCTCGATGTTGAGAAGATTGTCCACACGCAGCACCAAAATCCCTCCTTTCTCCCGCTTGAGCACCGGCTCCTTGATCGCCACTCTCATCCCCACTGGAAATCTCTGCTTCACGCCCGCATTGCTCGTGTTAGAGACCGCCACATTGTACACGGACAGCAGCACCGCGCGCTCGCTCGCGTCTTCCAGCACCGTGTGGATGCCCTGGCTCTTGAAAGCCTCGCCACACAGCGTCCCAAAGAGCGCACACCCTGTGTGATGCTTCCCCGGCTTGAGATCCGCGAGTCCGATCGGCTGGAGCTTGTGGAGTGGCGGAGCTGCTGGCTGCGACATTGGCTCCACGGCCACTGCCCCGATCTTACCTCGCGTCGCGTGGATTTCCAGCACGCGTGCCTTGGTCAGCCATTCCTCCATTGGGAAAATGTAGCTCCTATCTTAAACCCTAAAAATGTGGAGGGAGGAAGAGCCCTAAAAATGGCGCTCTCTCCAGGCGCTTGTGGCTACCAGGTCAGTTCGCGGGCATTTCATTGTGAGCCGCGAAATCGTCGTCTTCTCTCCGGATGCTCGATTCCACGGCAACGACGATGGCAATGCTCATCGCTGGGAATTGAAAATCCGGTCTTGTCCGAGGAGAAGAAGCAGCGTACTCTCACACATTCTCCGATTTTGGAGTGGAACGATGCCTTGAGCTGCTGCGAGCCTCATGGCCAGCACAGGCTGAGAGTAGCAGTGCTCGTGAGTGGAGGAGTGGATAGTAGTGTGGCATTGCGGCTACTCTGTGGGGCTGGACACTCGTGCACTGCCTTCTATATCAAGATCTGGTTCCAGGTACTAGAAATTTTTTTTGGATTGGCAGAGGCATTGACAAAATCTGGCTCGCTCCACAGGAGGATTTCCAAAACTTCTGGTCGTCTTGTCCATGGGAGGAAGACTTGAAGTATGCTCAAGACGTGTGTGACGAGGTTCGCTTTGTTTTTGTTCCTTTCTTTGTGGTTTTCTTATTGGACGATTTTTTGTTTGTAGGTGGGAGTGAAGCTGGAGATCGTTCATTTGACTGATGTCTACTGGAACAAGGTTGTCTCCAAATGCATCACGGAAGTTCGGGCTGGGAGGACTCCAAATCCTGATATCATGTGCAACACCGTTGTGAAGTTTGGTATGGACTGTTCTTTGAATTTCCTTTGCGTATACTAAGCCTGACAACCAGGTGCTTTTCTGGATCACATTGACAGGACTAAGTTCGATCGAGTTGCCTCCGGTCATTATGCTCGAGTGGAGCGGTATGTGGATGAACAGGGGACAATACGTGCACGACTAATGCTATCAAAAGATGAAGTAAGGCTCCAGCTCTTTTCGCGCTTTTGCTTTTGAGCGAACTGTTGATATTGCAGGTCAAGGACCAGACTTACTTTCTCTCGCAGCTCTCGCAGGAGCAACTGGGATTTCTTATGTTTCCTTTAGGCAGTCTGGCGAAGGTGAGGATCTCGACTTTTTCTCTTTTCACTCGCAAGTAACTCGAATGCTGGCAGCCTGAGGTCCGTCAACTTGCTCATTCTCTGAATCTTCCAAACAAGGATCGGAAAGATTCACAAGGCATCTGCTTCCTTGGCAAGGTTCGTTTCTGCTGGTGCCGTCTCACAATGTCTCTTTGATGGACGGGTTTTACAGGTCAAATTCAGTGACTTCATATCCAGACACCTTGGCGAAAAGGAAGGTCTTCTCATCGAGGCCGAGACCGGAAAAACAATGGGCAAACACAAAGGATTCTGGTTCTACACAATCGGCCAGAGGCGTGGTATTAGTCTCTCACACGGACCGTGGTACGTTCTCAAAAGAAATTTTTTCCCCCCCTCACTGCAGTCGTGTCGTGCAGGTACGTTGTGGCAAAGGACTCGGAGAAAAATCTGGTTTATATTTCAAGGCATTACTTTTCCGGGGATAAGAAGAGACGAAACTTCTACGTTGATAATTTGAGCTGGTTTTCAACGATACCCGACCCCAGTTGTCCGATAAAATGCAAGGTGGGATTTTCTCGTTTTCATCGTCCTTGTCGTCGATTTACCAGGAATTCCGTGGCCCCAGGTCCGTCACGGTCCCAGTTTTCACGACTGCGAGCTCGAGTTTGAACGGGAGAAGCAGGGTGCTCGTGTGAAACTGCTACACAGCGATCAAGCTCTAGCAGCCGGTCAGTACGCAGCGTTTTATGCTGGAGAGACTTGCCTGGGGTCTGGCATGATCACGGAGTCGATGGACGATTTAGAGTCGTGCACAGTCTCCGCTCGAGCTTTGGAGGATGGTAGAACAACACTTGGCGTGGTGAAGCAAGACGAACACACTAAATCGCTGCCACTCGGGACTACTGTGGCACGGCTGATCGTGGACAAGCTGCTGGTGCCATCTGTGAGGAAATTGGAGCAGATTCTCGCTAAGATCTTGACACACCACCACAGTGATCCATAGCTCGAGCCGGATTGACTCGACAGGCGCAGCGAAGCAATGGTCTTCTGTCCTCTGGCGTTGGGATTCTCCAAAGGCTGCTAGACGCGCCGGCTGGCTGCTTCAAAGTGAGTGACGTATCCTTTTTCCTTTCGTTTCCTTCTATAAAGTAGCGAAATCGCTCGTCCATTTGACTAACAATGGACGTTTTGCTGGTACCTCGAAACTCGAGTGTGTCAAACAGATGGCAAAGACATGGGCCCTCGCTCGCCACCGAGCTGGAAAGCAAGCTATAAGCGAAAGACTGCTAGAAAGGCTTTGAGACAATCCATCAAGTTTACCAAGTAAGACTTGTTCGTCTTCGTTGTTTCAGTTAACTGTTCCATGGCCGCCATTAATAGTTTTTGTGAATGCAAGAGAAAGAAAAGAAAAAGAAATTTTCTTCGGAGATCTCAACGGAAACAAAAGGAAAGAACAAGAGCTTCCTAACGACCGATCCAAGGCAACGATTGCATCTCCGATTCTCCAACAGCATCGATTGTCAGCAGCAGCAGCGCAAGAACACGACGCGACGCGACGGGCCTTCTTGTTCTTGGTGGAGGGGCGCATTTCCATTCCCGTCCATCGCCATGGTTCGTTATGGCTAACCTTCGACACACCAAGAAATAGGCCGCGCAGCGGCACAAAACGAGAGAGAGAAAAAACAAGACGAACGAACTCAAACCAAACCAATCCAAATGGTTTTATAAAATTCCATTCCTCTATCCGACCCCGATCCCGATCCACAAAAACAGTTTCTATGATTGATCGATCAATCCGAGACACACAGTCTCTTTGCATTTCAAGGAGAAACCATAAATCTTTACAAGACAAACGCGTTTGTGTGTGTGCCAGCCAGCCAGCCATGGCCTCTCGATCGATCCATCGATCAAACGAAGATTAGAAGGAAAAGAACAACCATCTTATCTTCTTCTTCTTCTTTCTGTTCCTCACGGCACCTACAGGATGCGTGAATGGATTCATCTCACTCTCTCGACTCTCTGCTGCTAGATCATGTGAGCAGATGCATGAGCTTGGCAGGAGCAGCGATTTGCGGCTCCTCGGAACAAGGCGGAGGCTGATTCAAGTCGAGAAATGGAAGCGGCTTGGTGGATACCGGAGGAGCTGCCTCGGCATCGATAACGGACGAGGAGGAATCGCAGTCGCTCTGATATGTGGAGCTCTGCTGGATCGCCTTCTGCTGCTCCGGCTCTTGTGGCTGCAAGCAAGGAGAAGATTTGACGAGCCACGCTGCCTGATGGTGGTGATGATCCAGCGCCGCTAGCGCCACGGCCGACGAAGAACTAGTGTTGTGGGTGGTAGCACCAGTCCTCATCTTCTTGGCGTCGGGAGCAAAAGCCTGGCGAGCGAGGGGGAGCGATGGCGGCGAGGAATCCACCGGCAGCGCCTGGGGGATGATCAAGGATCGCTTGATGCCATGGCCGCTGTTGTTGGCGGAGGAGCAGATGGGATGTTGGTGGTGGAGGAAGTGGAGTGGAGTAGCCACCGGGATGGCCTCGAATGGGCCTCGGCAAGGGCGGAAGCTTGTGATGGTGGAGATGGCGGATTCGTGGCCTCCTCCGGTCTGGACTGATGGGTGATAGCGCTGCTGCTGGTGCTGGTGCTGGTGCTGGCCATCGTCCACGATCTGGATCATGGACGAGGCGAGGTCGGGCATTCCTAGATTCAGATCCACAACGCTGGAGGCCCGCCCGGATCCAATCATCCTGCTCGGCCCCCTCCAGGACGAGAGATCGCTGGCGACGGGCAGCGCCAGCGGCGGAGGAGGGCGGTGGTGGATCAAGTGGTGGTGGTGCTGCTGCTCGTACTTGGGACTGCTCCAAGATTCCACGGTGGAGCTCTGGCTGGTGCTCTGATCATCGCAGGGCGGGGTGAAATTGGTCTTGGCCTTTGCTCCGCGCAGCGCCCGGGCTGCATTGTCGTAGGCCCGCGCCGCCTCCTCGGCGGTGTCGAAGGTGCCGAGCCACACGCGAGTCTTCTTCCAGGGATCCCTTATCTCCGCCGCAAATCGCCCCCACGGCCTTTTCCTCACGCCCCGGAAGTGCGCCTCCTTCACCGCCGCGCCGCCGGCCGCCACGGACTTGATGCTCGCCGCCGCCTCCTCCGCCTTGAAGCCACCCATTCTCATTCCTTTCGATTCGTCAATCCAATGAATGGAGGAATGGATGAATTCGCTCGCTTGCGCTTGCTCGCTCGCTGCTCAGCAGCTAGCTCGCTAGCAACCTTCCAGATCGAAGGGATCGGCCGACCCGATCGGGCAGACCAAGAAGAAGCTCGATTCCTAGAGAAACTCTCTCCGCAAAGAAGAAGAGAAACGCTTCAAAGACCCATGAAGAACCCTAATGCTCCAAGCGCTAAATTTTATTTTAACCGCAAGGGAGGGATTTCCCGGGCGTGCGTGCGGCGGCGGCGGGAGGGCCGGCGAAACGGCCGGCCGCATGCGGACGGCGCGGCGGGCTAGACCTAAAATGGCGCTGGCGGATCGGACGACCAAGATTTGTTTCGTTGCGGCCGTCAATGGTCAAAGCCCGGCCGTCAGGCCGGCCACGGTGCAGCGCGGACAGTGACGGGTGCCGACCCGAGGTGGGACCGGACTGGCATGACGGGCGGCGACGGGCAGATCCGGCATAATCGTGTGCTCGCGCCGCCGCGCCCGCCCTTCAATGCGCGGCGCCGTCCAGCCCGGCCGGTCCCACATGCATGGCGGTATTTTCTTTCATTCCTTTTCGCGTCTTTTGTTTAGTCGGAAAATAGTTTATCTTTTCTCCCATTTATGCCCCAGGCTGACATGGATGGCATTGGTCGGTGATGATGCATGTGGACTCGCAGACACGTGGCGTGCCCGGACTTATGGGCCCCATGCCCCCATGTCACACTCTATACGGCTACTCACCGGCTGCTTTTTCGCGCGTACCTTCATGGAATCATTCCGCCGCCCCCACCAGAGGTGCTGATGCCAGCATGACCATGGCCACAAATCAGACATGTGACCACGCATGTCCGTACCAGATCCATGCCTTCTCGGAGAAGAGGTCTTGTCTGCCAGCATCCGTGGCGGCGCTGGCGGCAAAAGACCAATAGAGTAACCTAAATTTTTGGATTGAAAAGAGAGGACGGCATATGCCGCCTACCCGTGAATCACGCCCTTGCAGAGTGCCGCCATCCGTACACGCACAACGCCGGCGGTGCTGTTGTCACGCGCCAGGGGTGCATCTGTTTTACCCCTTGGTCACCGACATTACGGTCTTCACTTCACTCTTCAGCTTACCTACACATTACCTCACGTAGAAACTCGAGAGCTTGAGAATGGAGGGTCCCATCCCATGGGTATGCCCATGCCATATCATTTATCCCATGGCCGTCCACGGTCCATCCATGCATCCATTCTATCCCTCCCAGCCGTTTTCACCACTTTAAATTACCGTGTCCTCGGGGGTCCTCCTAAATTAATTTTCCCTCCCATGCAACAGCAAGTATGGTAGAGGTTATGATTTTCTTTGTTGTTAATGTTCCCTTGTGCAGGTACCACACGCCCGAGGTTTACTCCTTAAAAACCCTTTAATCTCGGTAACGATACCCTTGATTATGAAACGGATTAAGCCTTTAGCCTTCGTTTAGAAAAACCATCCCGATCCCGCCATCGCCACTCAAACAAGGAAATGCCGGCAGTAGAGGGACCGGGCGTGCCGTTTGCCGGGAATCCCCCGGGTAGTGTGCAATGCATGTTGTCACAGCGCCGCCACCCACGCACTGGGGCGGTGGGGCTGCAGCAGCAGGCAGGGCACTGCACTGTACTGCAGACTGCATGACCACCGCCAGCCACCTCCCTCCCCACCATAGATAGCTGAAAATCCCTGTCCAGTACTGTATTATACACTTATATGTGCTGGGCGTAGGGTAGAGCGTATAGCTCGCCAGACAGAGAGAGGCCTCGCGACGTCTGCCTAGGCTCTAAATACGTCTTGGTTAAAGTATGTATGAAGTATGAAGACGAGGGGCCCGGGTGATTTGCAGGCAATCATCATGTGGTGATGCATGCGGTTTGTATGTTTGACGGCCACCTACCTAGTGTACGGCCCCTGCGGTGGCCCCACGTGCCAACCATCTGATTTTCGCGGCTCTTGCGCACCGCGCGGGAAGGTGTTACTGGGCTGCGCGCAGGATGACCACACGGCTGCCGCCTGGCACAAGCGCACGGCAGCCACGTACGACAGCCTTTCAGGTGCCCACCCGGCCGCCGGCCGGGCTTGGCAGGCCGCGGTCAAACGCGTGGAATCGACGGTTGGGATGTCTGCTGACATGGACAACAAGACTGGTGAAAAGACGGCGGGAGTGGCGGCCGCCGTACGGATGGCCGCCACGCGTCGCCATGGCTGTGAGCCGGCGTTCGTGGCCCAACGCCCGTGCGCCTGTCGGCGACCTGTCGGGGGAGAGGGAGTGTTTTCGATTCGATTTGATTAGGCCCCGCATTTTTTTTTGGCTTGTGACACATTTTCCTAAATTGTGATTGATGCACACCCTTACCATTATCCTTTTGTCTATATTTCTTGTCCAATAGAAGCCCGCAAATTGGTAGTGTTTGGCGCAAAACGTTAAAACTAGCCATGCCTTTCACTGAGCGATGGCATTTGCGAGCAGCACATACGCGGACCCATGCCTGGAGTCGAGTCCAAGAGCACGACCTGCGACCTCGGCCCCATAGCCAGCATAGCCAGATTGTTGGTGGCTAATGCAGGAACTTAGCAAGCATCTCCACTCGAGCGCATCGGGCTCAAAGGGCATGTTGAGGATGAGATCCCTGGCGTGATCCAGATGCCCGGCACGCGCAAACAAATCGATCATACAGCAAAAATGCCGCTTGTTTGGGACCAAACCAAAGTCCATGGCCATGGAAATGAAACAGGCAACACCACGCTCCACATTTCCGCTGTAGCTTCTCGCAATCAAAGCGAGAGCGAAGCAGGACTGGTCGGGGAAAAACTCCGCCTTGATATGATCAAAGGTGTCCAGCGCTTCGAGTATGTGCCCGGTTTGAGCATAAGCAGCAAGCATCACGCTCCACGATACCAAGCACCGCTCAGGCATGGATCCGAGAACAACACTCGCAAGCTCAAGGTGTCCATTTTGCGTCAGGGCTGACAAAAGAGTGTCCCAAGTTACTTGGTCCCGAGCGGGCATTTCGTAAAACAAGGCCTTCACTTCTTTCACATGTCCATGTTGAGCATACGCTGCAAGTATCGAGTTCCACGACACAAGAGTTCTCTCTGGAATACTATTAAACATCACCTTGGCCTCTTCCACGCGGCCGCCAAGAGCATATCCCGAAAGCAACGCCTCCATGGACACAACATTCCTTTGTGGCATGCTGTTGAAAACGTCCTCGGCGAGCTCCAAATGCCCGTTTTGGGCATATGCAGAAAGCAGAGCCGTCCACGCTATGAGATTTCTCTCCGGCATGGCATCAAAGGTATCCCTTGCTTCGCGAACTCGGCCCTGTTGTGCATATGCAACAAGCATTGCAGTTAACGAGACGAGGTCTGCCTCTGGCATGTCTTCAAACACGCTCTCACAGCCTTGGATATTTCCTGCTTGCGTGTGGGCGTGAAGAAGAGCCGTCCATGCCAGGAGATTCCGCTCGGGCATCCTATCAAACAGCTCTTGGGCTCTTTGAAGATGATGATGTCCACTCTGGGCATACGCGTCGAGCATCACAGTCAAGGCTATTAGATCCAGTTGTGGCATCGAATCAAACATCGCTTTCGCGGCATCAACTTGGCCGTCTGATGCAAATTGTGCTGCAACTGTCGTCCACGATATAAGATCGTGTTCTGGCATTTGATCGAGCAAGCGCTTTGCTATGTAAAAATACCCCGCTGCGGCAAATGCTTTTATAATGGCTGTCCACGACACCAAATCCCACAGCGGCATTGAGTCGAACAGAGCTATGGACGCTTCGAGGTCGCCAGATCTGGAGAACGCGCCGAGAAGGAGATTCCAAGATATAAGATTCTTCCAAGGCATCTGCTGAAAGACGGATCGAGCTTGCCGAGAATGCCCGTTCCTGGCATACACCGAAATCATACAGTTCCATGACACAACGGAGTGGTGTGGCATTGAATCAAACACTCTCTTTGCTTCGTGGAGATTCCCATTTCGGACATACTCCGAAAGAACACGGTTCCAGTCCTGGAGCATTGGATCAAGCACACGATCACCATCGCCGTGAGAGCAACGATCACGCTTCTAGCTAAGACCCATGACGGGTCTTTGTTGCTGCCCTTCTTCCTCGTACTCGACCTACAAAAAGGAGAGCGCGTGAGAAAATTCCCCAAGGAAGAAGGAACCACGCACCTCAACTGTTTGCCGCCTCTTCTTCTTTGGAAGAAGAGCACCCTCTTTACGCTTCCGCCTTCTATCGTCATCGCCATCGTCTTCCTCCTCCTCGTCACTGCCATCGCTGTCGTCTTGAGCGTCATCTCCATCGTTCTCGAGCATATTCATGGCTGTGAAGTCTTCGATATCATCCTCTTCTTCCAGCTCGTCATATCCTTCTACATACTCTGGCACGGGCTCTTCTTCTTCTTCCTGGAAAGAGAAAAGAAACGGAAAAACTTGGCAGTGAGCAATGTTTGTCTGGAATGTCAGCTACCTCTTCTTCTTCTTCCTCTTCTAGTTGCGTGTCATCGAGAACTTTGTTGTAGAGCTCGGTTGGGAAATTGTATATGTCACCGTAAGTACCACTTTGAAGCCTCTGGAGCAGTTCTTTCTCGATCGCCTGAAACAACGAGTGTTGGTTCTAAGACATGGAAAGAAAACCAATGATCTTGTTGCAATTACCCTGTCAAGAACAGCCGCAACTTCAGCTTTCGCCTCCCTACGGGCCTCCCTCTTGACTTGCTTTGCAGGCATCGTCACAAGCTTTTCACTGCAGTGAAGGAGCGCACGAAAAATCCGTAAGAGAAGAGATTGAGGCAACAACTATACGAACTTGTTTTTCAAGGCGAGCCTGCGCATTCGGATCAAATACTGTGTCATTTTTGTGAGACGCTGCTTGTTTTTGTGTACCAAAAACTTCGGCCAATGTTGCTACAAGGAAAAACCATAGATTGAACCATGAGCAGAGTGCTAAAATCCATCTAAAACATACCAAATGCTTGTCAACGAGCTCCAGAGCTTTCGCATAGTTCTTCGGAAGCTTCAACCTTTCCCACAGCTTATTTGGAGTGTGTGCTCTCTCTATACTTTTCATATAGAGATACAAAACCCCTGAGAAAAAACGAAAGAAAATAAGTTGTTTTGAGAAGAAAGAAGAAAGAGCTTGCTTGCCTTCGTGTTCCCTAATTGTGGCATATCGACTGTTGGCAAGAGGACAGGAGCTGCGATTGCAAAGCCCCGTGACATTGTATTGATTCCGGCAGAAACTCTGCGTCTGGGTCCTGCATTTCCGATCGATCGCAATTGAGAGAGAGATCCACCGGCGGCAATCGATTCGCTTACTTGGCCCGGAAGCTACACTGGTTGTGATTGATCACCTGCCATATCACCTCGTCGTGCTGCATCCTCGCTTCGCCTTAAACCCTAACCCGCCAGCGAGTTTAGGGTTTATGCCGTACATATATGACCATGGGATGGATGGTACGGACGATCGGCTGAATGGTAGGCAAATCACGTGGGAAAATGGTCGGTAAGGTTTCCTGGCCGTCCGATTTGATCGACTGTGGAGAAGAAGAAGAACACACCCTTTCTGTGGGAGAGAGGACGAAGCGCGAGGAGGGAGATGGGGAGCGCGGAGCTCGCGACGCCAATCTTTCCACTCAGCGCCTTCAATGTCAGCGTTGGCGTCGCCCTGCTCTCCATCGTCGCCGGCGCGTTGTTCTTGTGGATTTCCAGCCGCCGCTCCAAGAGTGAGTGATTCTTCCTCGGATTTCTTCACAGATCCGATGCGCAAGGCATTCTTGTCTCGAATCTGTGCGCTCGCGAGTTTAGGTCGTGAGGATGTTTACGTTTTTTCTGGCTCTTTTTTCCTTCCAGGGGCTTTGGATCCCGAGAAATGGATCGATTTCAAGCTGGTCAAGAGGGTCCAGGTTAGCCCCAACGTTACCAAGTTTCGATTTGCATTGCAGACTCCAACCACGATTTTGGGACTTCCAATCGGCCAGCATATGATGTGCCGGTAAGAAAAATTCCATCCCTTCGCGATCCTTGCTCACGCATTGTGTTTTTCTTTGCTCGCTAGTGGTAAAGACCGAGATGGAGCTGATGTGATCAAGCCTTACACACCGACGACGCTGGATTCGGATGTTGGTTACTTCGAACTCGTTGTCAAGGTGTGTTTCTCCTCACCAAACGAGCGAACGTTCCATGTCTCAAAAGAAACTTCTTGCAGATTTATTCTCTAGGACGAATGTCTTACCATTTTAGCGAGCTCAAAGAGGGTGACTACTTATCGTGCAAAGGACCCAAGGTGAAGTGATTTCCTTCCATAGCTTCCTTCTCAACAACAGGAATTTTGCAAACAGGGCCGCTTCACTTACAAGCCAAACAAATTCAGAGCTTTCGGTATGCTTGCTGGTGGTTCCGGCCTGACTCCAATGTACCAGGCAAGCCCTCACGTTTTCTAGCCTCAGATACGAGCATGAAATTATGTTTCTACATTTCAGGTGACTCGGGCCATTTTGGAGAACCCGGCTGACAAAACAAAGATCTTCCTCATCTATGGGAACGTGACATATGACGATATATTGCTCAAGGTAAAGTGCTTTTGTGCTTTCTATCATCGAGCGCGGTCTTGTCACTCTTGTCTTTTTTACAGGAAGAGCTCGACAGCATGGTAAAGAAATTCCCGGGCCGCTTTGGAGTGTACTACGTACTAAATGACGTGAGTTTCTCAGCTCCACACATCGCAAAATCTCTTTTTTCTCAGCTTAAGTGCAACTAACTTGTTCTTACTTTCTCTCGGTCCAGCCTCCTGCAGATTGGAGTGGTGGCGCAGGCTTTGTAACAGCGGACATGATCAAGACGTACTGCCCAGCTCCTGCCGATGATATCCAGGTACGTAGCACGAGAAGAATTCAAAAGCTAGAAGCGATGACGAACTCTATTTTCTTTCAACAAACAGATTTTGAGGTGTGGACCTCCTCCGATGAACAAAGCGATGGCCACACACTTGGATGCGCTCGGCTACTCTAAGGAGATGCAATTCCAATTTTAAAAAGCGACCAAGAGCGCCTCTAATGATAAACAAGAACCATTTTTTTGCCTCTCTCTCTCTCTCTTGCTCTCGAGTAATAGGGCTATACACGGCAATGCAAAACCCAGAGCTTGGGTTTATGGCGACTTCCTCGCTCGCAACGCTGGCGAGGCCAAAAGGTCTTGTAAGTAGAACAAATCTTAGTTTTGTGGATCCTGGAAGGGACTACCTAGGTGCTAGCCTGTGGTGCAAACAAAGGGGAGCTAGAAAATCCTTGCTAGTGTGCGCGGATGCCAAGAAGATCGCGATTGGCGAGCAATCTCGACTGGCTCTACAAGCCGGGATTGACAAACTGGTGGACGCGGTTGGTGTCACACTGGGACCTCGAGGTTTGCTTTCTCTGTTGGAAGAGAACTTTTTTTTCAAGTGGTTTTTCTACAGGGAGAAACGTTGTTCTCGATGAGAAGGACAAGGATATACCCAAAGTCATCAACGATGGAGTAACAATCGCAAAGATGATTGAACTTCTAGACCCAATGGAAAACGTTGGAGCTTCACTCATCAAAGAGGTCTGGCTTCTTTCTCTTCGTTTCTTCTAAACTTCTGCGAATCATACTCATAGGTGACGATGAAAACGAACGATTCCGCGGGCGATGGCACCACCACGGCAGCTGTTGTGGCAAGGGAACTTGTCAAGCTCGGCCTCTTAAGCGTATCTTCCGGTGCCAATCCTGTTGCTTTAAAACGAGGAATCGATAAGACGGTCTCGATGTTGGTAGAGGAATTAACACGAAGATCGCGGCCCGTCAAAGGCCACAACGATATCAAAGGTATGCTCGGTGGTGTTTTCTAAAACTTGTTGCTTACTTTGCTCGTTCCTCAGCAATCGCGACGATCTCTGCTGGTAACGACGATGCTGTCGGGAAAATGATAGCGGACGCTTTGGACAGAATTGGTCCGGATGGGATCCTTTTGATCGAATCGTCGTCAACTTTGGAAACTTTTCTCGTGATCGAGGAGGGAATGCAGGTATATGTTTCGTACGTGTTTCTCTTGTTTGCGTTCTTTGCTGAGACGACTTAGCACATAACAGTAGTTTGACAGGGGCTACATCTCCACAAGCTTTGTCAACAATCAATCCAAGTCGACCGTGGAGCTTGAAAACGCGCGCGTCCTGGTGACAAACCAGAGAGTTTCATCAGCCAAGGATGTAATTCCAGCTCTGGAGAAAGTCACACACCTGGGCACTCCATTGCTCGTTATAGCCGAAGACGTAACAGGAGAAGCACTGTCCATGCTCGTTGTCAACAAGACGAGGGGCGTTGCGCAGGTTGCTGCTGTCAAAGCTCCAGGCTATGGTGATAGGAAGAAGGCCCTCCTTCAAGACATTGCAATCTTCACAGGTTTGCTGCTCTTCCATTTTCTAGGAGGCACTTGACGTTTCTTTCTTTTGTAGGTGCCGAGTTTCTGGCTGGTGAGCTAGGATTGCAACTTGAAGACTTGACGATCGATCAGCTTGGTGTTGCAAAGAAAGTTACAATCAAAGAGAAGTCGACGGTCATTCTGGCTGATGATGCTACCAAGGGAGAGATCAAGGCAAGAGTTGCTGAGATCAAGAAAGACCTGGAGCTGTCAGACTCCGCATATCATTCCGAGAAGCTAGCAGAGAGAATCGCAAAGCTCTCTGGTGGAGTGGCTGTTATCAAGGTTTGTAGCAACACATATCTCTCGAGAACACGCTCAAAGTCTTAGAAGCTGTCTTTTTACAGGTTGGAGCTGCGACGGAGGCGGAAGCCGAAGATCGAAAGCTCCGGCTTGAAGACGCAAAGAACTCCACTTTCGCTGCTGTCAAAGAGGGAATTGTTCCGGGCGGAGGAGCGGCCATGGTTCACTTGTCAGCGGCTGTTGCAGGCATCAAGGAGAGTCTAAGCGATCCTCAAGAGAAGCTCGGTGCTGATATCGTGCAAAAGGTATGGCAACCTTCGCTGGTGGCTTGGCTTTCACTCTCTTTTCCAGGCACTTTTAGCTCCGGCAGCTTTGATTGCCAGCAACGCGGGCGTGGAGGGACAAATGGTGGTGTCAAGAATCCTCGAGAGCGAGTGGGAGTTTGGCTACAACGCGATGACGGATAAGTTTGAAAACTTGGTTTTGGGCGGAGTGGTGGATCCGGCAAAGGTGACGAGGTGCGCTCTCCAGAATGCGGCGTCTGTGGCGGGCATGGTGTTGACAACCGAGGCCATCGCCGTGGACAAAGTGAGAAAGCCAAAGCCCAAAGTCCCTCCCGTCCCAGGAGTAACGGACCAGCTATAATACTTTGTTCCAAGACAATTTAGAATTCGCTCACGAAGCATAGTTTATTGTGTTGACTTAATGTATACAATAGCTGGAAAAATTTGCTGTGGTGAGATCGCTGGCCTATTGATCTTGGCCTTTTGCGGTTGATCTACAATATAAATTACAAATGCAGGCTCCTCGGCTGTAGAGAGGTAGCAGTAGTTGAAAATGTTCAAGTCTAGTTTGATCTTGACAGTATTGGCTGTGGTGATCTCTGTAAGTTATCCTGCTTGTTTAGTTTCATTCATCCTGTTTACGTTTTGCAGGCTTCTGGATCATCTGATGATACTCCTGGATACAGCCATGAAGATCACGGCCATCACGGTGTAGCTACGGAATTTTGCACTGGTAGTTTCTTGGATACGTGCAGTCTGAGCTCTTACGACCAGAAAGCCGGAGTCCTCGCCGCAAGATGCACCAAAATAGATGGCACGAAACAAAACACGACACTCCATGTCAAGTCTTGCCCTTTGCACGTCCGGAGCTGTACGTTTGATTCGAGTTGCGGAGACTTCAGCTGCAAGCGTCGGGACGGTCGGGCAGTGGATGTGACCAAGCTTGCCACAAATATCAATGGCAGGCTGATTTGCTGTGCTCGCCCTCAAGCGCAAGCTCCCATCTCGCCTCCGGCCCCGGCGCCGGCTCCTTCCGCTAAGAAGCATAAAAGAATTCCATATTGATACTAAAGAGAAACAAAATGTTTTCCTAAAGTTCTAAAGAAAAATAATGTTTTTTGGGTTTTAGATTTGGGGGCCAACTATGGTGTTGTGTACTTGATGCTATCCTCTAAACCATGGTAAAGTTGGCCATAGAAACTTAGCCTCAAGAACCACACAGTCCGCTAGAGCCGTTGAGGGTCGATTTGGAGGTACCGATACAAACACTAATATTTCAAGCTCTCCCCTGAGAAATGGTTATATGGTAGATTCTAGCTTAGGTTAGTTTCCATTTTGTGTTGCGATGTTCTCTGTCTTCTCATTTTAATCAAGAGTTTAGAAAGATCACAACCTACTCGATGCTATCATACCTCCTGTAGAGGATGGTGTAGATTGGATCGTGGACAGAAATCTTAAAGAGCTGGATGCTCACGTAGTATGCAGCAGTGACACTGGAAAGAGCTTACATTTAGAATCTTGTGGAGTTGAGGAGAAAAGCTAAGAAATGTAAATACCTTCCAAAGCAAACCAGGAGAACTATCCATATAATTCTGCTCACGACACTGTCTTCTTTGTACCAAACCCAGCACTGCACGAAACACAGTTAGTCCACTGCAATTAAAAGAAGCTAGAATCTCCTCTCTCACGCCAAAAATGAAGACTAGAATGTAGAAATCCAGCAAGGTCTCCTTCATCCACCTGAGAAACCAAAAGCCGAATCAACTGGAACGAATTCCAGATCCAATTCACTCACGGTGTGAGGAGCTCCATCCTGAACGGCGATCCATCCGTGACGCAAGTATAAGCAATCGTCGCGGCCAAAATCGTGCCCAGTGCGATGAATCCCACCCTCGCCAGAACCACGCCTCCCGCCATTGACGAAAAATGCTTGCGGCCCTCAACAGCCCACGTATATGCAAATACAAAGCGATCCTGGAATATGCCCTACAAGCTTTTGTGACCGATCGACTGCTCCACAGAAGACGAGGCTTCCCGGAGGCCACTCATGTCTGCTTGAGAATGGTCGCCACTGCCAGATGCCTCAATTGCGGGTGTAAGCTTGTTCTTCGTCAAGATTTGAAAAATCTTTCCGAGAGCTTACGTTCCTGGCTCGAGGGGCGGCTCGAGCCTGGCCGTCAATGACCAAGCTCTCGCTCTAGTACTGCTTGAAAGTCAATGCTGGCTTGGCATAGAGATGGCAAGATGGAGACCGCGACTTTGACAGATCAGTCAAGGCCGGCCCAAGGTTGATCCAGCAACAAAGGTGGTCATTGCCAAGAAGAAGATGACCTTGGATTGGAGGCCCTGGCGCACTCGATGTACATGGACGATCCGAAAGAAGTTAACAAGACCAGCGTTGTCCTCGCTCCGAGTCCTGTCCATGTTGGGTAAAACAGCACCTCGGCTTGGTCAGTCCACAGGGACGCACTTACACATCAGCTGCTAGCGACTTGAGAGCACAATATGCATCTTTATGTGCCCACTGTGAAGTAGAGTGCTCGTTATCGCCAGCACCACCTTTACATGGTGGCACCGCAATGGATAATTAGAATATCTTCCTTTGGGAATTCTCGACACTTGTTTTGGAATCCTGGAATGCCGTATAGAAGCGTCCCATTGGCAGGCCGGAAGATTGCTGTCTCAGCAACGGATTAAACGTGGGGAAAACCATGTCCAGCTCTGGCGAAACTCCAAACCTAACATACAAAGTGGGCCTGCTTGTGCCTTCTCAAGAATGAGCACGAGCTAGAAGAATAAGTAGTAGCTTGTTCCAAGCATTATAAAAAAGTGTCGAGCACCTTGATAAGGCCAAGGTGGAGCAGCATTTAGAAAAGGAAATGGCGAGCTTCCTCAACGATCGATCCACCACCTTGAGCAGCAGCGGCGTTGGAGCAAGAGGATGCTGGATCGCCTCCAAGTCAAGGCCTGCCACGAATTTCAGGTACCAGCTCCATAGCTCTGCGTGGAAGGCCACTGCATTATCGCCCACCAAGAGGATCCAGCGCGAAATCCCTGGCAGCTATGGCCTCCCTCTGCTCGGATCCATCTCCGACCGCTTCAACTATTTCTACTTCCAAGGCGCCGAGGAGTTCTTCCGGAGCCGAGCTGAGAAGTACCAGAGCACAGTGTTTCGCGTCAACATGCCCCCGGGGCCGCCATTCTTCCCAGATCCCCGGGTGATCGTGCTGCTGGACCAGCAGAGCTTCCCAGCTCTCTTCGATGTCTCCAAGGTGAGCAAGCGCGATGTCTTCACGGGAACTTACAAGCCCAGCGCCGATTTCAATGGTGGCTATCGCATCCTCTCCTATCTCGACGCGGATGAGCCCCGCCACGCCCAGATCAAGGCCTTTTGCTTCGACATGCTCAAATCCAGGGCCAAGAGCATCGTCCCCGGGATGGATTTCGCGGCGTGCCGCTGCTTCGATCGCTGGGAGAAGGAACTGCGAGCCAAGCAAGCCCCTGAGCTCATTTCCTCGATTGAGGAGATCTGCCTGGCGTTCCTGACGAGAGCCCTCATGGATCACGACGCCACTGGAGCATCCGGCCTGAGCACCGAAACTATCAAGAAATGGCTCGCTCCACAGATTGCTCCAGTCGCCCTTCTCGACGCCATTCCTCCGCCCATCATGGAGCTCCTCCACGTCGTCCCTCTCCCCTTCGCTGTCGTCAAGAAAGACTACGAAGCCATCGTCTCCTACTTCTCGGCCCACAGTACCGCGCTGCTCGACCTGGCCGCGACGCACGGCGTACCGCGCGACGAGGCACTCCACAACCTCATCTTCATGGTCTGCTTCAACACTTTTGGCGGGCTGATCCGCTTGCTGCCGGAGGTAGTCCAGCGCGTCCACGAGAGCGGCGTCGCCAAGGAGCTCAGCAATGAGGTGGCGGCAGCGGTACGCGACGCCGGCGGGCGGCTTACCGCGCGGTCCATTGACGGCATGCCGCTGCTCCACTCGGTGGTGTACGAGTGCCTGCGCTTCCAGCCGCCGGTACCGTTCCAGTATGCCCGCGCGCGCCAGGATATGGTGATCGAGAGCCACAAGGAGGCGTTTCGCGTGAAGAAGGGCGAGATGCTGTGTGGATTCCAGCCATTTGCGACGAGAGATGGAGTGGTGTTTGATCGACCCAACGAGTTCTTGCCGCGGCGATTCATGGGCGACGATGGAGCAAAGCTTCTCAAGTACGTCCTGTGGTCCAATGGCCCCCAGACCGAGAACCCCAGCGTGGATAACAAGCAGTGCGCCGGGAAGGACTTCATCATCTTGGTCACTCGCCTCTTCCTCGCCGAGTTCTTCCTCAGGTATGAATCGTTCCAGCTCGACGGCCAATCCATCAAATCGCTCTCGCGCCGATCGCCATCGACGTGATCAAGCCGAGCGCACGAAGGACATGCCGACGTGCTTCGTTGGGCGGCTGTGATTCGGGCCCATGGTCGTTGACTTTGTTCTCGACCGTCCAGATTTGGGATCTCCTGGATGTTACATTGTAACTTGCTGCTGGCCACAATGCAAATATACTCCAAATGCGAATAGAAACTTGGTATTCTATTAGCTCACGTCCTTAATAGAGTACATTTTTGTTTGATGCGAGTATTGGTGGTGTTTCACTAGCAATGATAGAAGAAAAAAGAAGAACTCGATGTTGTGCGTGCCACCAACACGGCCAAGTTGACAAAAACTCCACCATCCAGCTACATATGTTTCGAAAAAAAAGTCGCCATTGTCTTGAGAGATCGCTGTACATTTTTTCCCTGATCGTGATTATTGTCGCACACTAAGCGCTCGTCGAGACCGCTTTGCCTTCGAAGCCTAGAAGAGCGCAAGGATCTTCGCGGTGGAGAAGGCGAGCAGTGTAGTTATCAAAACCAAGCCGGATCTGAGCTGCGAGCTTGCACTGGGTAGCCAAGGATACAAGTCTGGATCCGGCAGGACGCACTCGTCTCCGTTGAAGAGCACCCTGTGAGGAAAAGCCCATCCCTTGCTGAAAGTGAAAGCATCGCCCTTTTGTAAGAGGACCTCCGACTGGACGTTTCCCATTTCCCCGGCTTGCATGAGCATGTCGTTGTAGAATTTGATCCCCCAAAACATTGCCGTGTCATCTGTGATTGAAGTTAGAACATCTTTGTGATTCTAGCAAAGCTCCATTCACTTACTGATTGATCCATAGGCTTGCAGTGGCCTGTACGTAAAGCTGAATGCCTCGGTCAAGTTGTTGAAATTGGGATGCTGGACAACCAAATTCCACTGCGTGTAGTTCTTGACGTGACGGTTTGTGATTGTGACTTTGGCTCGCCAGTAGTCCTTGTAGTTGATTTTGACGTGCCAGTGGATCTTGATCGGACACATATCGGACGAGCAGAAGAGCTGTGGATGTAGCGGCTGGTTTTTGGTGATGGAAGAGCTGGAGGTAGCGCCAATGCCCGTGGAGACCACGGGAGGTAAATAGCTGTCATCGCTGTTACAAAGGAAAAAACACAAGAGATGAGATACAATCGATTGATTGCTAGGACGGACTAAGTGACTTACGGATCAAAGCACATTGGAACTCTAGGCTGAGCTGACTGTGTGACATTCGGCTTGCAATTGCACGCACAGTTTTGGCAAGGAACAATCTTCTCGTTGTAAAAGGACGAGAAGGAAACGCAGCACGTCGGAGCCCTCTGTGCCAGGTACTGGGAGTACGAGCAAGTCACGTTCCAAGTCACTGCGCCACCACCAAAGTTCGTAAGCGAGCAAGAGCAAAAGAAACGAAAGAAGCAAAGAAAGAGTGACTCACTCAGAGCTTGTGTGTGTCTCCGACCATCCGCGGATGGAAACAAGCTGGCTTTCACCTTCTTAGCCGGACCGCAAGTGTATCCCGGGCCGGGTGTCCGAATCGTGAAGTTCTTTGGAAGCTGGACGGTGGTGTTGGAAGTCCCAGCTTGGCCGACGATAACTTGAAAGGATGCCACAGACATGGTCGGGTCCTGCGCCAGCGATCCCAAAACTCCTCCTCTACAGCAATTGGCGACTTGCATACTGTAAGGCACCCCGGGAAGAAGGTCCACGACGGTGGGATCGCGCTTGCAGCAGTGAGGGATGTTTCCCTTGAATTTGGAGCAGTCGCCCTGCATCGTTGCTTGCGCTCCCTGCATTCCCCAAATCACTTCCTTCTTGGCCCAAGTCCATCCCAGTGTCCATCCGGGCGTCTCGATGTGGCGGTATTGCTGGTAGTTGTACATGGTCACCAGTGCCTAGAGAAGAAGAAATCCCGGGTTAGAGGCCGTGAAAGAGAGAAAGAACTCGAAATTTCGGAAGAAATGTGTGTGGAAGAGAGGGATCCCGAGAACTTACGACATAGCCATCCGCGGACCAGCTCATTACATCCCACTTGATCGTGATGTTGCCGTTTGGATCCAGGGGATCGAAAGATTCTGCGCAAGAACACGGCATGGAGGAGCATTGCTCCATCTCTCACCCAAAGATCCATGGATTTTTTTTCTTACCGGCTGGATGCGGCATCCAGAGGAGCAGCGCCAGGGCTAGAATGGCGATGTGGAGCTCCATTCGCGTCCACATTGCCAGATCTGGGAGGAGTGCCGCCATAGCCGAGCCAGAGGAAGAATGCCTGCCCTGCAAACCCCCAAAATTTTTTCCACCAAAGCAGCCTTATGTTTTAAAAATTTAATACCTCTCAAGATTCTATTTAACACAATGCTTGCGGGTGGAATATTCGACGAGCTACCGGCTACCGGCCGGTTGGTGAGCTGTTGCTGTGACGTGCCAGCGGACGCACGACGAGCGCAGGATATTCCTATGGCTCCTTGGCGAAGCTTCCCTTCGCTAATAAAACACGTTATTATCAGCAGGATTATATTAGAGGATTGGACAAAAATGTCTAGCCATCAATCAATTTCACTGCATCGACATTATAGTTTTACATAAACTGCGATTTCTATGCTAAAGCTTGAGCTTGAATTTCTTTGGAGGATACGTATAGGCCTCGTAGTTGATGCTTTGGCCCAGGATGCTCAGCCTTGTAAAAGCGCCGATCAAATCCACCTGAGCAATAGATTGTTAAGTTATATCTTCCGGAAAAACTTTGTCGAGATGATCTTACCTCGTAGTCTGTTTGCGATACGGTCTCTCTACTGTCTTGATACTTCTTCACCCATCGTGCTAATTCACTGTCTTGTGCAAGTTTCGCGTCCATGGCCGCTTGATCTGTGCCGAGAAACGCTGACAATACTGCAACCTGATAAGCAGAGCTAGCACGCTATCAAAAACTTCGAATGAAAAGATTTCTACGTGAAAGTTACCTGTCTTGGTCCCAAGCCGACTTTGGAGAATCTGTTCGTGATCTCTGCTATCGGAGCTTCTTCCCACAAAAGAACTCGGCCTTCGGGATCCGGTTCTAGTTTATCCGAGCGCCCGAATTGCTTGTCGAAAAATCCCCACTAAAAGTTTACAAAGAACAATGTTATCAGCGTCGGCGACAGCCATTTTCATTATTTCATACCTGACCATTTGATCCATAGGCATTGTAGAGAAAATTCCCCTTCTCTTCGTTGCCACCACACTTTTTGATAGCGGCATCCAAGAACGTTCTCTTTGCCGCAGCTTGTCCTGTGGAGAAGAAACAAGTTCACGGACTTGAACGAAGAAAACCAAAAGATTTTTCTTGCCTCCGATTTGAATAAGATCGGCCCATGAGATTGGTCCTCCTTTGGATTCTTCATCGATCTCTTTCTTGAGCCCCTCGAGAAACGTTACCGCCGAGTCGAGCTTCACGTTTTCAGGTCTTTTCAACTCCTCGCTACAGAATTTAAAGCCTCAGTATGAATGGAACGAAAGAAATCCTGTAAACTTGATCACCTCAGACGTATGGAACCATTCGGACCTCCTGTTTTGGTTTCCTGTTGACGAGCCAGCCAGCATGAGCTACCCACGAAGAAAAAGAAAGAGAAAACCATTGTCTCGATGATACCTTATCATAAGTTATCGCGTCATTCAACGCAAGCCGCAGAAGAAAAGGAACAAGTTCCGGATTTTCCTGTAAGCACAAACTGACATTCCAAGTTGCACGAAACTGATTATAACCAGAAAGAACACCTTGATCGCCTTCGCTAGCTTCACTTTGATTTTTCCTGTACACTCACAAAGAGGTAGGATTCAGGAAAATTTTGTCTCACTCACCTAGAAAATCGGCACGCTGTGATCTTTGAATCAGATCCGCTGCCATGGCATTGTCTGTCGATGCAATCCCATTCCAGGAGCCAAACTATCAGCAAAAGTAAAAGTGCTGCTAAAAAATCAGGCAAAGAAACTCAATGGCCGGCCGGAAGTTCTTACTGCCAGACTTGTAGATGACAATCCCACAAGAACCTCTCTCCGGCTCACATGAATGTGAGAGTTATCACTAAGCTGGCATGTAGACGAGACCACCTGCGAAGAAAAGCCATCTACATTGTCGGCTATGGTCGAACGAACGGAGTAAACCCAACACTACCTGACGAGAACTCGAGCACCTGGTCCTGTGCGAGAAAGAGGAGACGCCTCTCAGAGTGGAATCCATAGAAATCGCCGAGGAAACAAACGTGGAGCCCCGTGACACCATATATCTCTTTCTCTGTAGGTAACTCGCCACAAACTCCGTCAGTCAAAAGCATATCCAAGAGATGAAAGAGAAGTGCTACTTATCGAGAACTGTCTGGCGAGCCAAAGCTCGAGCATCTCCATTTTTTTCCCGAAACAAACCTGAGACTACTCACTACTGCCAGTCCCAAGCGCAGGGAGTGTCATGGAGGTGCATCTCTTTGCACCAGTGCTCCGTGATCTTGTAGGGAGCCTCGGATCTAACTCTGGTTTCCCAGGAGCGCCACAACATGTCACACTTCTTCGCCAGTCCAAACCGAACGGGATGAAGCTTGACACGCCCCGGAAAAGCTTGCAAGAGCTCCCCAAACGCGGCTGGGAGTTGCGGCCGAAAACCAGCGGGCTCGCCCTTGAAAACGAAGCCTTCCAGCTCGAGCATCGTCACGCAATCGTTGGTTCTCATGAGCTTCCACAGAAAATCTATCTCGTCGCTCTCCCAGGTGACACCACTGCTAGCGTAAATCGACTCGATGTGGACAACTAATGGCGTGTGCCTCCACCTCCAATACTCCAGGCCCAGTACCTACAAGAACACGATGATAAGTTGGCAACCAATCAAGAAAGGTAGAAAGGTCACCTTGATTGTTCTATGAGCGACTCGTAAAACTTCGAGGCCCTGGAACCTCTCCAAAAAGACTGCGAGGTTGATGCAGCGAGGATGAAACTCGTTAGCGCTCGTGACGAGCAGGCTCAGGCTCAGTTCCTTGATGCCTTCCACTCTCGATGGGAATGGCGCGAGACGCTGCATAACATTCTCGGGGCTGCGGAAGGACGGAGAGATGGTGAGCGACTTGAGCTTGCGTGACGAGTGGCACAGCCCCCGGTGGCGCACACCTCCATCCAAGAGCACCCACTCGACGTTGCATGTAGCGCTCTGGAGTTCCACGCACGGCACGGCGCTGACCAAGAGCCACCGGAGCTTGGGCATGTCGATGGCGAGAGAAAAGATGGCAGCAGCGCTGCCACCGCAAGTGGAGATCTGCAGGCAGTCGAGACTGTGGCTCTTGAGAAGGTATGTCCGAGGCCGCGTCGCGACGACCGTTCTCACGCGCAAGAACACGAGTGAGGGGCAGTGCTCGAGGAGCCGACTCACCCCAGAAGCGCGACATCTTGCAACAGTGCAATAGAGGAGATTGGGTAGCAGCGGCGGAGCCGAGGTTGGAAGCTTGGTGCTAATGCTGGCGTGGATGTGGAGGCATCGCAGCTGCTGGCACGCGGAGATGCTGGACCAGAAGCCCTCAAACGTTTGCTTGGGAATGCCGTGAATGGCGAGCGAGTGGAGAGTTCTCCCGATCACTTGTAGCCAGTGAGTGGAGCTGATATTATCTGCATCGCACAAGAGGCGTTTGATTTCTAAGAAGTGGAGGTTGCTGCCATGATCTGGATGGAACCAGTGAATGAACTTTTCCTCGGTAGCAGGGCATAATAAATCCAAGCAGAAGTGAGTGACGCGCCTTGCCAAATCCTTCCACCTCTTGCTTACCAGAGCACAGCAATGCAAATGACGTGAGGCGAGTAGCCACGACATGATCCGCAGTAGCAACTCATCCGGGAGATCGTCCAAGCGCCTCCGACTCTGTGCCATGGATGTCTCTGCCCTAACCCTAACGCAAGGTGGAAATAGTTAGTAAAATATAGAACTCGAAACATTAAACAGGAAATATCAACCGTTAGATTAAATATACGTAAACTAAACATTCTCCGTACAGTACATACTTAAGAATATTTGATTAAACCTCTATCAATACAAGCACAAACGAAGCCTGCCTTCCACAACACCGTTGTGAAAATGGAGCCTGTAGAGCTCCCAAAGTTCTTTTCTGTATAGAACGCATTAGAGCATACATAAATGTAAGAGCACGCACACACACACACACAAACCTGACTTGAGGAACTGTGAAGAGCGTCAATCCTTTGGCATCCTTGTGCATGTCAAAGATGAGCAAGGAGAGCCGTGAAAGCCCCAGAGCGCCGATGTCGATCAGCTTCTTGAGCCTGAGAACAAAGGAAAGGAATTCTAATCACAAGAAAGAGCTTGTTTGCACAAAGAAAAGGAAGAGACTGACCGGCTCGGTGTCCCTGCGGCAATATTGACTCGTTCTTTCAGCGCTGAGACTTGCTCTTCCACCTTCAAGTGTTTAGCGAAAAGCTTCCCAGGCTTGCATTCTTTTGTCAAACTGGACAAGTTCCTGGAAGGATTCGAGCAAAACCAAGTTACATAAGAAAGAAACAACGCAAAACATACATACTTGAGAAGACTGACACAGCGTACTGCGGAACTGCTCACAATGAGAACAATCGGGCTTCCTGGCTCCAAATCTCCAAGAGCTCCACTGCACAGAGAGCTCTCCCACGAAGATCCAACAATGCCTTTGATAACCGAGGCCAGGTTCTCAATGCAGTGATCCTGATTGCTGGGAATCTCAACCATCGCATCGTCTACAAGAAAAGCTAATCAGATGCTAATAAGAAGGAAGAAAAGGAAAGAATGGCCTGGTTGGCCTACCTGGGAGAGCTCCCATCTCCAGAGAAGACAAGACGCTACTGTGAACTGCTCGAAATGTGGAGAAGAACCAGGACGATTGATCCCGAGGAGATTTGAACTGGATATCGTTTCTATCTACCGGCGCCGCTGCTGCTTTTGATGGAGCATTGGATTTTTTCGTGATCTTCGACTTGGTAGCGACGCCGATCGGCCGGTGCTCTCGCCTCTTCTTCGTCTTCTTCATCCCTGGAATATTTTTGCCCTAGAAAACAGACGATCCTCGTTACCCTTGTTGACGTGGCAACATCATAGCGGGTGTATAGAGCTTAAATCTACGACTCACTATCTGCCACGTGTCGCAGAAATAGGGCTCTTGCTGGGATTTAGGGTTCTTTGGTCAAGGGGATTTTTTGGGCGATGGAATCACGGGAAGTGAGCGTCTCGTCACTGCAATTTGCTTGCAGTGATCGCGCCGATGAGAATGTCGCTACTGCTGAGAGGTAGTTGAATACGTGCGTCTCGCTTGAATCGCATTTTCTATGATGGTAATATCAGGCTCGTTAGGGAAGCGCATTCGCGAGGAGCAAATATCATCCTTATCCAGGTACTGTGAAGCGTTTAATGCGTTGCGAGGATTTATGCTGTGAAAAAATTTTGGATCAGGAGCTCTTCGAGGGATACTACTTTTGCCAGGCGCAAAGAGAGGACTTTTTTTTATGTTCCAAGCCGCGAGAAGGCCATCCAACAATCCAAAGGTTTTTTCCCTTGTGCTAGGATTTTTGGAGAAGAAAGTTTCGGTTTTCCAGGATGAAGGAGCTGGCGAAAGAACTCGGAGTCGTGATTCCTGTTAGCTTCTTCGAGGAGGCAAACAATGCACACTATAACTCTATTGTTATCATAGATGCCGATGGAACGGACCTTGGGCTCTACCGAAAATCTCACATTCCCGACGGCCCAGGTATGCATGAATCAATGTGTTTCACAGAATCGTTTCATCTTTCGCCTTGTGCAGGATATCAAGAAAAGTTTTATTTCAACCCCGGAGACACAGGCTTCAAGGTCTGTTTCTCTCCTCCACTTCTCGTAACTCCGTTTTAAAAACTTTGGAAAGAGAACAGGTTTTCGATACCAAGTTTGCTAGAATTGGTGTGGGTAAGTGACTGACTGACATTTGGGATTTGTCTGACGCTAGTTTCTGGGTGTGTGAAGCTATTTGTTGGGATCAATGGTTTCCAGAAGCAGCGAGAGCCATGGCTTTGATGGGAGCCGAGGTGCTGTTTTACCCAACAGCCATCGGTTCCGAGCCGCAAGACTCGGGCCTAGATTCACGAGAACACTGGCAGCGAGTGATGCAAGGACACGCTGGAGCCAATGTGGTACTACACTACGCTGCTCTCTCACTTTCCTTTCATTCGATTTGCTGTTTTCCACGAAGCAAACTCTTTGCAGATACCGCTTGTTACCTCGAACCGAATCGGAGTGGAAGTTGTAGAAACCGAGCACGGAGCCAGCAAGATAACATTCTACGGGCATTCCTTCATTGCGGGTAAGAGATTCTTCCTTCGTGTTTTTTCCCTTGCCCACGGCTGGAACTTATTGCAGGACCAACCGGAGAGATTGTGGCAGAGGCCGATGACAAAAACGAAGCGGTTCTCGTGGCGAAGTTCGATCTAAATCAGATCAAGCTCAAGCGCCAGAGCTGGGGAGTTTTCAGAGACAGGAGGCCGGATTTGTACAAGGTGCTTTTAACGCTGGATGGTAAAGTTTAGAACGCATGCTCTCGAAATATTCATGGAACCGATGTTTTAATTCATTAGAATTAGAGACTCCTATGAATAAATGAATTCCCAACATATGAAGGTCAACATTATGTTCCTTTGTATTATTGTACTATTAATATAGTAGAAATAAAAAAAGAAAGAATGCCACCAAGAGGAGATTCAAGCGTGACCCCTTTCACAAGTAGGTGAAGTTTTTCATGGTTCACCTGGAAAGCTAAGTGGTCATTTTTAAGGTCCAAAAGTTTTACTGCTACAAACTTCTTCCAAACCTGTGGTGGTGTCAAGCTATAGTTCCAGCTTGATTGTCTTCAAATATCCTAAAACAGATTGAATGAAGATAACAGTCCAATATAGTGATCTAGTTGGTGAGTAGGAATGAGCCATCCCATCTTTCTTTGCTCCAGGAGAATTGGGAGTATCTGTCAATGCCTTGTTCATCCACAAATTTTATAAACATCACACTCTTTTCTCTTCCCTGAAGAACATATGTCCTCAGTCAGTGGAGCTTGATAAGACGAAACAATTAATCAAGAAGGACGATCATCATCTTCTTGATTTGGAGCTTAGTGCAATAGTTAGCATAAATGGGGGTTACAATTTAGATAAATTTGAGAGCAAGTTTACAATAATTATATCTTAAAATAGTCCCCCGTCCAGCATTCTAGTGGATGTATAGCGTGCCACATCTCATATACATGAGGTGGTGACCTTTAGATGATCACACTTACAAAAGGCTGTGCAGCACAAACAAAAGAAATCATCGTATATATCTACCATACAAGTAGTGGTGAAGAAAAAGCTCTATCTATCCCAAAAACTTTTATTTCTAGATTTTTCATGAAGAACATTTGCTAGGAAGAAGTCCCAAATATTAATGGGACTTAGTAGAAGTCCCAAATATTAATGGTGTACTTAGTAAATTAACTTTAATATGGTTATGGTAAATAATTATGGTTAGAGATGATAAAAAGCACTATAATTATAAATTAAAATATTTAATAAAAAATAATGTTCTTAGAATATTCTCAAACACTATAATAGCTTTGCTTAATCGGCAAACAAAAAATGGTAATTTGAAGATGCTAACAAAAGTTACATTGAAAAATGAGGTTTAATGCAAAAGATTATTATAGTTGCCAAACAATGTTTTAGGAACAAGATTGATCATTTTATCATTAGGTTTAAGAATATACTAGATAATAAAAAATTTAAATAATGATTGATAAAATGATATATTAGAAATTAAAATATTATAGAATATAATTATTTAAAAAATTATTATTTAAATCATTTTAGTTAAGTTAAAGTAATAATTTCTTAAAACATTTTACTATAGTATAGCTCTGTTTATTAAGGATACTGCCACAAAACATTGATGCATTATATTTTTAAACAATATTAAAAGAAATGATAAAAATTATTGAATGTCTATACTAGATAAAAATTATTATAAAATTATCCCAAATTTATAGAATTGCTACAAGTGGAGCACTAAAAAGTATATATTTTTAATAATTTACTTAAATAATACGTTATGATTTATAATTAGGTATTAATATTTTTTGTTCTTAATTAAAATTTTAACTAAGATATGCTAGCTTTTAAAAAATCTTTGGTTTTCATATTATATTTTTAAGTATTTATTCATGCTTTAGTGCACATATACAAGTATTTATTTTTAATAGAGTAGGTGATGAACTTGAGCTTCATTGTAAATCAAAAGATGATAATTTAGAAATACAATTTATTAAAGATAGATCAAACTTCATGTTTGAATTTAACACAAGATGGATTGGATATACTTTATTTTGGTGTGATATAAAATTTAAAGGGGAATTACATGGAAAATTTAATGCTTATGACCAAGGATCACATGAACATTATGAAGAATTTGAAAAAATAGAATGGTATATATTTGAATATGCAATTTTTGAAACTCATAAAATTTATTATAAAGATCAATGGTCTTCACCAATAAGAAGGTATAATATTATCTAAATATGAAAAGAAAAAAAATAAAAGTGATTTAATTTTTCTTTCAATTCTCCAAAACTATTTTGTATGAGATATGAGAATTTATAGAATTTGTAAGAAACATAAAGTTAATTTTTCCTATAAAAAATTTATAAATAAAAATCTATTTTAACTTATAATACTTATAAATAATATTCTCTTAATCAATTAGGACCAGCCTTTGAATATTTATTATGATTAAACTTTTAAATATTTTAATTTTTCAAATAGATTATACCACAACTTTATATTGAAGAGGAATATTATTATTTAAAATTCTCTATATCTACTATTAAATAATATTTAATTTTATAAAAATAAGTAATAAACATTTTAAGAGTCTTTTCCTATGTATGGGTAAGTATCATTATGATTATAAGCTAATATGTTTTATTAATAGTTAAGATAATAATCTACCCTATATATTGGGTAGGGTTTGTGTATAAAAGTTTAAAATAAAAATTATTTGATAATATTTTCTATATGTAAATTGTTCAAAATTAATAACTTTTGAAAATTATTCAGTTGTGTATAAAAAATTAATCTTAATTTTGTGACGTCCAAGTGTACAACTACAATACCATATACTAATATTGGTGTAATAGGAATTTTGGTAGCCATCAGATAAATTTCAATTTGAACTACTTGCTATTATATATAAACTAGAGTTTTTGGGCTAATTGATATGCACATTTTCTATATTCTATACACTCACATCGGTAGAGATTTTTGATTGTCTTTGAGGAGTGCTTGGATTTTGGATTTTGGTTTAGATTTAGTATTTGCATCGTCTAGATTTAGCTTTTTCCATTTCCTTTCTTTTGTTCTTTCCTTTCGGGGTTTTGGTTTAGATTTAACTTTTGCGGTGTCTAAATCTCCCTTTCCTATTAGCTTTTTTTCATTTCTTTTCTTTTGCTCTTTCTTTTTTGTTCATCTTCATGCCAGGTCAGCAATCTCCTTCTCTTTTGACTCTAGAGTAGCAATTGGTACAATTGTTTGATGTTATGCGATTGCAATTAAACAACCAAACTCATTAATAGTGGCATTTAGGGCATGTGGTACAACTCCTCCTATTATTGGTGCTAATCCTCACATTCAATTAAAGTTCTTTATAGAAATCCTAGGGATGGTTCAATCACTTTATGGTGATTGCTATATATCTGTAAGCAATTAAATTTTCCATTCTACTTTAATCATTTAACCACACTTCCAACCACTTGGAAGAGTCTCACTCACCACCTCTATAAGTCTTATTCCGGACTTGGGGCTAGCTCGAGAATGGCATCCCTGCTACTCAACCTTTACACTTGGTCCAAGTGCTCTATGTGTCTGATCCTATTATCGACACGCAAAGGTACCATTAACATATCAGTTTGTTACACTAAGGCCATACCCATCCCACTTGGTCACACCGGTGGTCTAATGCCACTTGCATCATAATCCTATCTCTCAAAGACTGAGGCAACTATCCATGAGTGATCATCCCAGATCCATTCTTTAGCATCTTAATGATGCCCACAGACATAGGGGATAACCTTCCCCAATATCCCTTTTCCAGTCCCCACCAAGTCCCTCTTTGTCCATAGCCGTGTTTGCCACTACTGCCACTAGATCAAGGCTCATAGGCCCAACCACTAAGTCCTACTGTCCTCTAAGACTTTCTCACCACATGACCATATGCTTAGTCATAACACTAAAGGATTGCTCCTTTTCCTTTCCATAGTCTAGGACTTTAGGATGACATTTCGGAACATTGTGGCCCTATGCGGGCCTCATGGGTATTCTCCCCGCCTTCTGCTTTTGGGTGCTCTAGCCATGGGCTTAGAGCAAGGTTCCATTGAGCCATGCTAGGTATCCAAGTAGGTAGTGCCACCTATGCTTAGATTGGGAGTATCGATCATTCGATCTCCCGGGGGAACTAGAGCCGGATCTTAAACACTTC